>NW_009944806.1:0-11656 GCF_000696875.1 Nestor notabilis
TAAAACAAAACAAAACAAAAAAAAAAAAGGACACAAAACTGTTTTCCAGTGTGTTTTTCAGCTGATTGAGAGAAAAACAATCCTATGTTAATGGCAGAAAACAACAGCAATACAAAAAAAGAGACTGGTTTACACTGATTATATTAAAAAATAGCTTTCCCTTTTCAGTGGGGTTTCAGGCAGTCAGATTTTGCAGCAGTTCAGGAAAGGGAAACATAACACTAGATATGGAATTTGTGTGATTAGGCAGAAAGGTGGATAAATAGATGGACAGATCCCACTCCTGCTTGAAGCATACAGATTGCCAAATGTACTTTAATTTCTTCCAATAGCTCCCAACTGAGTAACTGCTACACTAATGAAAAAGTCTCTTTACCTTAAATCAAATTTTAAATTAAAACCTTCCCCATTTCCCAGCTAAAGCCAGGACTCTAGGATATGCATGTGTACTCAGAGGCCAGGAGTATTTCTTTGTGCTCCTGGTTCCTCACCACCTATTTCACATCAGCCATCTACAGCCACCCTGGTACTCTAATCCTCTGTTGTACTTTCAAGACCAGTGGCATAAGGCAGAAGATTCACCTGCATGCAGTGCTTGGTGCTGCCAGAGCTGTGAGTGCTCAGGGAGCCTCTGTCTGCTCTCCAATCCCCACCCCAGAACACAAGCTTACATTGCAGAGCACAAGGACTTCTAAAGTGATACGTTTTGGACTTTCATTTTCCTACTACTTCTTGCTGTTTAGTCTTAAAGATCTTACTCTTAAACTCTCCTCCAAACCCACAAGGCAAAAGAACATGCAAAGTCATGAAGGTCTTGGTAAATCATAAAAATCAGCAGCACTGCATGATGCAAGAGGCCATTGGTATGGGCAGTTTGCAGAGCAGGGAACATCTGCCTTTCATATGCAGAACAACATTTGGAGAATGAGATTTTGTTTGCAGACATTCCTCCCTTTCTTTCCCCCAGCCAGTGGTAAAATCTAAAAACAATGAAAACTTGAGCTTTGCAAAATCTACCATTAGATTATTCATTGTTACCAAATATCAAGCGCGTGCATCCGCGTGTGCCAACAACTTTGACTGGTCACAGTCAGTGGGCTCAAGGTGAGCAGGGACACTGTTAATCTAGATTCCGTTCAACGGGAACTCATGCAATTGGCACAAATCCTTTAGCATTCAAGTAAAAGGTTTACCAAACTAATACTGAATGAGATCTAAAGCAAGATGAAATATTAAGCATATAACTTGCCAACCCAGGCTATAGGAACAGTCAAATGGCCTATTTATTGTGATAATGAAAGACACCAATACTTTTAAGAAAAACACAAGAAATTCCCCTTTACTGGATGGTATAAAAAGAACGCATCCAGAAACATCTCACTTTGTGGATACTTTAGGTTCTGAAAAGATGATCTGGCAGCTGAGCTTCCCAAGCCGGTTTTAGGCTGTGTGATTATTTTTTTTCCTGACTATTTTTCTAAAACAAAGTAAGAAGAATCACCTATATTATGCCTAGGTCTACTTCTGCCTCATTCTTGTATATTTACTTACTGCACTATACTGTCCCAACCTTATAAATCTATCTGCATATGAGAGTTGTGCTCATCACCCACCTCTGAACTCTTCAAACTTCTGTTACACACAACTCTGCTAGTCATGGGTGGATGCACAAATAGTTTGAAGGACCCAAATGCTACTGCAAGTAGCAAAGGCCAACTCTTCACTTACTCCACATGGTAAATCCCCAGGCAACATTTTTTCCACTTTTCCATCCCAGATTTCCTTATAAGATGCATTGGCTAAGGACTTGCTAAGAATTAGAAAGAGTATAAGTCACACTCTTCACTGAAACCATGCCATGGTGTAACCAGGAACATGAGTCAGGACAGCAAACCAGGAACCTTGCTTTCCAGATTATTCACAATCTTTTTTTCTAATTGGACGCCAGTGCAAAATGCATGGGTGTTTCAGGAGGCAAGACTCAAATCCTGCCCTTGCCTGAAAGGCACCCAGAGGTACAGTGCACAGTCAGCCTCCCACTTCTCCCATGAATCCTCTGCTCATCAATGCAGAGCGACCCAGCTTGACCAGACCCTCTGCGATTTTTTCTCCTAGATCTGCATGGTCACAACAGCCCCTAGGAAAGGAAGGGAGATGAAAAACATCCTCAGTAAGGGGGAAGAAAGCTTTCCCCACATCTCCAGAGTCTTGGTGAGGGCTCCAGTGCTCCAGACAGGATGATCTCACGCAAGGGGTTCAGAACAGAGCCACCACCTGGCAGCTGCCTGCACAAGAACTGCTACCTCTTTCCATGTTCATGTGGACCTCTCCTCAGCAGGTGCAGTTGTGGAACCCAGCTGACACCCAAGTCCCCACCATTGCAGGACAGGCCAGCACACAGTAAATTAGCAGGGACAGAGACATTAAGGGAAGAAAAAAAAAGAGAAAATTTAGAGGTCTACGGAGCAGACCCTTCAGGCAACACAATTTATCATCTACACCCTTGCAGCCGACTAAAACCCCCTCGACAGAGGGGTCATCTTTTATTTCAGGGACTGGCTATCCCATCTCAATGGGAGTATTGAGCTGCTGACACACAAGCCCAGCTTTCTTAAAATCTGTGTCATCCTCCCATGCTAAAGAACCACATTTTCTTCTTCTGACATGTTCTCTTATCTCTTTTTGGTTTTAATTTACCATTCTAAATTGAGATACTAGAGTAGGTGGAAGCAACCCAGCTCTGGGCTAATTGGATCATCGTGCATGTTACGATAATTTTTGTTCTGGATTTCGATTAGGTCAGTATGGAGATGGCCTTGGTCAGAGTCTGTAATGATCTGCTTATTAACTCTGCTGCAGGGTCCTTGACTGTACTCATGTTATTAGAGATTGCAGCTGCCCTCAGTTCTGTGAACCATGTAGTTTTATTGGACTGTCTAATGTCCTGTCCTGGACCAAGTGTTTGATTTCTGTCCTATCTGGTGCCAGGCTTTCACTTGTTCTTTTAACATACCTCCAGCCACAATGAAATTCTGCGTGTTATTCTGCTGGGTTTTATTTCAGTTCCACCAGTATTCATTAAATACTGCATTTCCTACCATAGCACCATTAGAGAAGGTGCTTTCTTCACTGAACAGATAATTATTTATAATTTTTTCTATCAAATTCTGGTACAGCAATCTTGTAGTTTTCAAATGTTTTGAAATTTCAGCTCAAAAAACTTTTATCAGGACTTGACCATCTCCAAAAAAGAATGGCTCAGTATTGATTGCCAGTATATAGAAATTTGGTTGTGACAAGGGGCAACACTCATTATTTTGTGTTGCAACAACAGGTATCTTGCTATAGGATACTTTTGAAAATCTGGGGTAATTTTTGACACTAGACTTGCCACACCTGAGCACACAACTAGGACTTTCAGTATTTCTTCATCTAAACAGTGGTTCCAGAAAAAGATATTTGCTTGCTTAATTGACACAGAGATTCTTTTTAATCTTTTTATTACAATCAGATTTGATTACTGCAACACATTTTTCTGCTCATCTTCCTCTTGTTAGTGTTAGTTCCTTTCAGTGGTTCAGCTAAACTTCTGCCACTTCTAAAACTGCTGACAAAAAGACCTTTATTTTCTATTATGTGCATTATTCTTTGCACTGCTTCCCTGTTTGTCGATATGAAACCCTTAAATGGTTTGATTTCTAAGAATGAAACTCTCTTCTGGGTACATAGGCAGGATCTTCTGATGTGGGTGGGAATGTCCCAGAAATGTTGGGTAACTTCGTGGTGGTGGAGGAAGGGCATGAGAAAGAGATGAAGGGGTGCTTCATCAGTGGGAAAACAAGCCTTGAGGGAGGGTGCAAGATTTCTGTATGTGTGGAAGGAGTGAAATGTAGCTTCAAGATGTTGTCCAGGTGAATTAAGTTATAATTTCCCTGAGAAAACATTTTTGTTAGATACTTGCTTTGTCCTAATGAGAGTTCCACAAAGAAAGCAGTCCTAAGGTGTGCAATTGCCCCAAGGTCTGTGTGTCAGGATTTCAATTTGAGATGCCTGGTCTTCTGACATATCCCCAGTTTTCTTATTATTTCTGTCCCCATCATTGTCTCTCATTTTCATTCTGGGAGGTATTAATTCTCTTAATGTTTTCAATAAAGGCATCAAAGGCATTTTGATCAGACAATTGAAGTGATCAGCACTGGCCTAACTCAACTCCAACTGATGGCTGTGGTTAAATTCACAGCAAATTTATGTGGAAATAAATTAGATACATATGAATGAACATACATGAAAAATACCTCCCCCAAGTGTTCCAAGTAAAGCTTTCATTTTCACAGAGAACCACATTTTACTTTAAACTGAGGCTATGGAAGTATACTAGATAGCATTCTGGACATGAAACTGCCCAAGCCAGAGGCTCTCTGACCTATTTAACTGTGACAAGCTTTTGCTCAGTTTGCAATTTAAATGCAAATATTTGTTCTGTTCATTTGTCCAAATCACTGAGCTTCACTACAAATTTTGGTTATCACAGTTCTCACCGACTTTTTCAGATGAACATCCAGCCACTCAGACAGCATTTTTTCAGCATATTGGGCCTCCATTATTTGTAATGGTAAGGGATTTTTTTGTTTGTGTTTGGGTGGGTTCACTCTTATTTTTTGTTTGTTTTGGTTTTTGTTGGTTTGGGGTTTTTTTTTGAGAAACAACGCATTAGTGACTGTCTTTCTTAGTGGGGTTCCCACAATAATGATAGCACTGAATATAAAGATTGGAGATTAAATGGCAATATTCAAACTGATACTGACAGACCTAAAGTAAACAAAACAGGACACATTTTATTAGTATCTTTAGATAAATGACCATCTCTGTCCTACTTCTTAGCCTATTGTTGTTAAAATGAACTTTGGCTTTTCCCCACCCCTGAACCTTCCTTCACTAGCAATCCTGATGTCCCCAGACTCAACATTGTGTCACTGCAGGTTCATTTAATTTCTGCTTAAGGAAGACCTTTCTCTCAGCCTTTGCATATATTTAAGGGAGAGGGATACCTTGCTGAAAACATGTGTCCAGTTGCTTTGGAGCTATGGTTTGCCTGAAGCCATATTTCCTCACGTATTCAGAGGCAGCAATTCTTCAGCTAGGAAACCTGACATACTGAATACAATTGCCCAACTAATAGTTAAGCAGCAAATTCTAAAGTATCCCAAGTACAGTTGCCCTACTGAACTTCTTGTCCAACTTATACGGTATTTAATTAAATAAAGCTCCATTGCACACCATTCAAAAATTACTAGGAAGACATGATTGTAATAAATATCTCCTTCTAAAATGGAGGATGAAATCTAGACCCTGACCAACATAAAACCCTTTGGTGTATGCGTCTGGCATTGGTATTCACTGCCTAGGTTACATACTTAGATGTAGCTAACATCTCAAGGATTCCTAAAGCACTCATCACAGTGGTATCAAAGGCTCCATAATTTGCAAAATAAACACTGCATGTAATAAAACTATATGAATCATAACAAATTTACTGTGAATCTGTATTCCAGAGCTACTAAAAATTTACCTACTTCACACCTCACTTCTTTTTTACTTGCAGTTGACTGAGGTTTCATGACTTCATTTTCTCCTTAAGTTTCTGCTTCATCACACCATGTATGGAAGAGGGAAAAAATCTGCACAAAGTTTTTTTTTAAAAGCATTTTTAGGTAATTGGGGAGGAATAAGAGTAGAAAATTAAGGAAAGCCACAAGAAGCAATTTATCCAGAAGCATAAGAAACTCCTTTTTTGAGCTTGAATCAGATGTTTCAATCCCAAGTCATTGATTTCCATAAAGCTACATGCTTAAAACAATCCAAATAATTATACTGTCCTAAATGTGCATGCTTTTAAAGGCAAAAGTGCAAGGGGTCATAGCTCACTAACCACCTGTAAACTCTTATCAAAAGGTATCGGCAAAGTGCTCCTACACAAAGAGTGGGTAACAGTATGAATCGTAAGTATACCAACAATAATTCCTTGACCAATTTTTCTAACTCCTGTAAAATTCTCCAATTGCTTATCTTATTCTTATGCTCAGTCATTTAAAAAAGTTTAAATGTAAGCTTTACTGACTGCACTGATAGTTATCACAAATTTCCGTAGGAGAATCACAGAATAAGTGCTGTGTAAATGGATTGTAATTGTAAATTGTTGGTAATATAATTCTGGTATTGGTTAATTATGGGCTATATTTGATCCATATGTAACACCCTAGTTGCTTCAGTTTGAATCTGTAATAGCCCAGACTGATTTTAGATGTAAAAGATTCCTAATCCAACAACAATAAATCATAATGAGGGATGACTTTATTCTTTTAAAGCTTACAACATTCCAAGTATTTCAACTTTACACAAAGTTCAAAACTGAGGGACAAGTCTATCTGGGGAGCATGGGGGGTGCTTTATATATTATAGATACCCTTCTGGTTAATGTAATGATTGCTTCATAGAAAAGCACTTCCATAGGTTTTTGTGTGTCTATTTTACTTAAGGAAGCCACAAGACAGCTCCTAGCTGTCCCAGAACAAGCAGCAGGGGCTCCCACTTGCAGACCCATCCCATTGAGTATAAGAGGACATAGAATCAATTAGGTTAGAAAAGATATTTAAGATGGTGACATGCAACAGCACTGAGTATAAATGAAAAACTGTGCTGTACTGTTAAGCATTTTTTAGGGTAAACTCTGTGCAATAAGTCAAACAAGGTACAGCCCAAGCAGTCACTATGATTCAAATGCTCAGGTAAACTAAAATTTAAGAAGCGAAATCCTGATCCAGTTGCAGGCAATGGGAAAAAAGAACTAGGAGAAATAGTAAGATCTACAGCTTCCTTGGTGCAACAATGTCTTTGCTCCTGCCCCCCCCCCCCCTTTTTTTTTTAACCTTAATTATGATTACTATTAACAAGTGCCTCCCTTCTCTCCTTGCACACCAAGGTGTTGTTATCCAGCCTCATTTTCTCAGATTTGCCACAAAAGCTTTGGCAACTTTACCAGCAGTTTCCAGAGCAAGATCCAGAAGTCATTCTGCCACAGCACCCCTCCAGTCCAGAAGTTTACTCCTCTCTCCACTGGACCTGTTGGTCATTAGGTCCAAGGCCTTAAAAACTGCCACATTAGTTACTTTCCTTCAATTTTCAGGACCTGACTCTATTTCCTGAGATCAGAGTTGACATTGGCTGAAGCTGGTATTACTAGAAAACTTTTTAGCCCAGAGTAGCCCTCAAGCTTTTAAATATATCATTGTAAGATTACTGTAGAATCAAAAGTAGCCAAGCAGAGTAGGACTCATGCCTGCTGTGAACTGTAGCCTTAGCTGGTACAGGACAGGCATGAGAGTAGACGTACCATCACATTCATCCCTCTAAGTTTCACCAAGGTGATGGAGCTGGAGGTTACCAGACAGGAATACAAGGCAATTAGCAAACTGACAAAAGGTATTTTCAGCATTTTGATGCAAAATGTAATGACACCTGTGCAATAAGACCTGTCACATGACGTTTTACATCATGTCATGATGATGTCACAAAACATACTGTAGCCTTTCAGATGATGTGCTACATCCTCTTACACCACTAGGTCACAAATGATTTTAACAACCACTGTTCATTTTGAATTAGCATAACTGTTTGCAAAGACACATGAAAGTAAAAGAGTGTAGAAAGAATAACATTAGTCATGGCCATATTATGGCTATCAACAAAAATTACCAAAAGCGATACATGACACCTGAGTAGTGACTTCAGAAGAAGTTACAGGTTAGCGTTTGAGTTGTGGCAGGCTACCAAGAAATGCCTGGCAGGCACGTTATCTTTTTAAAGAGTCTAAGACTCTTCAAAAGTGTAACATAGCAGATGAAACACAGGTGCACTACAGCCACCACTGAAAGACAAATGATGCTGAGCACACCTCACTGAAAGACAGCTGGAGCAATACCAAGCATGTTGCTGTCATTCCCAGAAGTGCTCTCCCTGGAAAAGAATACCTCCAGGAACGTATATTAGAGGACTGGAAATGCTAATTTGTTGGCACAACTTCTCTCAAGAAGTCTCATGCCAGTGGGAGAAAAAAAACAAAAAAACAAAAAAACAAGATCACAGAAACATGTGTGTCCCTTTTCATTTTAACCCCAAATATATATACCTTTTTATTATTATTATTATTATTATTATTATTACTTCTTTTTATTTTATGGACCCAAAGTAGCATTCCAGGTTACTCAAAATTAGGATTTAAACAAACCACCCTGCACACATGAGACTATTTCATATGATCATTCTTGGTTGTCAAAACAAGTTGCAAGTGGCCTGCAAAATGCACACAGAGTATTTGTCTTTTTTTACTCATGCTGAAATAGCTAAAACTAATAATAATCTGGTTTCATCTGCAAAATGTATATGCTTAGGCTGATCATATGATTCACAGTGATTGCAAAAGAGAGATAAAAAAGAAGTATTTTAGTTGCCTGGGTTATGAAAAATCAAGAAGTTACGTAACATCTGCAGCCAGAATTAAATATCTGAGGTACACAATGTATCTAGGGAGAATGCAACAGCTCCTTAACTTGCCTGAACCTTGCTGTCAGAAGCTTGAGCAGAGTTTGTCATGGGAAGATTTACAGAGGCGCTGCGCAAGCAGGAATTCCTCACAGCTCTTGTGCAGAGAAGAGGTGGCCAGTGAACCGCAGTCAAGCAGTTTGGGGACTAAATGGCTGATCTTCAGTCCTCGTTTACTGACTTTGAGTCCAAAACACATGTTCATGCTCTTTGTAACAGGGAGATTGGGAAATACTGCTTTGTTCTGGAAAGACAAACTGCATCAGAAAAAGTCCCAAATAAGTTACACCTCTGAGTTACAGGTGCTCTCCAGAAAGGAGAATACCTGTACTGCTATGGCACGATGTGCTGAGGCTTCTCTGAAGAGAAATAACTGAAGAAAAATAACTGAAAATACTGAAGAGAATTCAGACAAGTCAGCAAGCCAGGATCAGGCCCCCACTGCACTCATCCCAGCCAGCACCCAGGCAAAGCTGCCAGGCATGCCTCATGCAGCCTCCAGATACCAAAAATAAAACCAAAATCTCTTCCAGAATACCATACTTCAAAATTTCCCCTCCACATATTTTCATCACAGCATTAATTTTACTAATGCTAAATAAAACCAACAACGTCACCCACAACGATGTGCTCAGTCTGCACCGCTCACTGCCTTCTTGCTGCTGTGATATAAAGACAGTAGTTTCAGATGTGGCCTTCACCGTCTGCTTCATTATTTTGGGATTTTTCTCATCAGCTGGTGATCAGTAATAAACCCAAAAGGCCAAACTGTCGAGTTTGCTTTCACTGGCAAATGAATTAGCTCTGCTGGCCTTCAAAAAACCATAAGTAATATAGGAAAGTAAACATTTCCATTGTAGGTACTATAGAGTCTTTCCAGTAACTCCAGTTACAGCAAAGTTAAATAACAAACTGAGCTGACAAAACTATTAAGTGGCTCTTTTGAGGTGAAAAATGGATTTCCTAATTAAGAATCAATTTGATGCAATCCCACACTTCAATAAAGAAAAAAATCCTTTATTTTCTAATAATTATTCATTGAGCACCTCCTGCATTGACCACACATTTAATGCTGTCCACTACACTTACTCATTTATTCAAAGAAAATTTCTCTCACCAACAAGAAGCCACTGTTAGCTTTAATGACACGAGCAGATGATTTGGTAACAGCAAAGTCAAGGTTATGTATCCTCTGATGCCCCAGTTTTAACCAATTACCTGATATTAAGGTGTTAGTAGACAGTCTTTTCAAATGTATTTAACAAAAGCATTTTATTTTTGCTATCATAGAGTGAGAAAAAAAATGAGGAAGAAGATTCTGTTTGCAGCATTGGCATGAGCTGCAGTCAGTGGGGTTGCCCAGGCCAGCACAGATTTCACCATTACCCTTTGCTTGTGATGTGTGTTTGGGTTTTTGAAAGAAAAAAAAGAGAAAAAAAAAAGGAAATGGAAAGGGAAATAAAAAGCGTTCCCATGCTATCTTAGAAGCAGAGAAAGGAGAACTGCCCTGAAATGATACATTTGTGGAGCTAATACTGCTCCTGTCTTTGGCTGCAGGGCTGCTCTGCTGAATACGAGAGCAAGAGCTCCAGATTCTGAGGACCGAGGTTGTCCCGTTGTTAAATAAACATCTCCTCTCATTTCTGCTAAAACTACTTGCACCAATTTGCTAAGGAATTTGCTGCCAGCCAGCTTGCCACTTCCTTAGAAAAAGTGTGGAGTGAGTAACCAGGGACAGTTATGCCACCAGCTGCATGAGAGCACCATGCCTTCATGGCCAAGTAAAAACAACTTGGGGGCAGCACCTCATGTCCTGCCATACATCTCAAACATACAAATAGGTGTCATCACAGGCCTCATAGAAGAAGCAGAGGTTTATATAATGCTCCGGAATATCTGCTAGAGTAAATAAGTACCTCTAATACAATTGCACTGGAGGACAATTTTGAGATGAGTGGGGTTATAATGTATCTGCAAAATCAATTTCTGTATCTTGATTTAAAAGTCTAGCCCAAAGCAACTTTTGTTACTTGAAATGTTTATTTTTCTTTATTAAGTCTCTCCAACAGTTGAAAAAAGCCCCTGAAACATACTTATGTAAACCTGTCTTTTGTGTTTGTCTCTGCAAAAGAAGTTAGCACCGAATCTTGCCCTTGCATGTGAACTGCACTTCTGGGGAGAAATTTCAGTCCTTTCCATTTGAGAAATGAAATTTGTTAAGTGCCTGGGCCACAAAGCAGCAATAAGACTGTTGGCAGTTTAAAAAAACAAATTAAAATCAACAGCAACAAAAAAAGCAAACAGCTGAGACACGGCATCTAAAAATTATCTACGACACATGCATGGTAAAATGTTTTTACAAATTCTCCAAAGGATTTTTAATTATTACAGATTGTATTAATTAGGCAATTATGCAATAGATTGTTTTGGAATCATTCCCATCTAATATGTATGCAATATTACGTATACCTGTTTTTTTAAATCTGTCCAGCTTTGTACACCTCTACTCCAGTCTGATAGTCAGACGGGTTATAACAGTGCAATAAGCCACTGCTTTTGCCAGCTTTACACCTTCTTGAAAAAGTATACAGGACATCCCCTGAGGATAAATGACCACCCTGGAGGTGGTGATATCTCTACACCTAGCTCAGGGCCATTAACTCCAACTCATCATTAAAGGGGTTTTATACCTTTGTAACACTACACATACAAGAAAAGGTCCTGGGGAGTTAAACATTCATCTACTTGCAAGTAACAATATATACTTACTACCACACATTGGATTAGAATACCTGGGCTGGGACCAGGAAAAGGTTCATGGAGGATAAATAGAGAATTTGGCAAAATTCCCCCCCCCTCCAATCTCCTTTGAATTTCTATTTCAGATCAACAACAAAACTTACAATAACCTTGAAAGCAACCCAAGTAGTCATAGGTTTTTTTGAATAGGTTTCTGCAGCTTTTAATTAGTCTAGAAAAGACAAGCATATGCTTAGAATGGCTTCCCCCTTTTTGCCCTTGCAAAAGCCATACAGGCAAGTATTACTACCTGTGTTAG
>NW_009944806.1:11765-30233 GCF_000696875.1 Nestor notabilis
CCCAAATTAAAATTAAAAAAAAAAAAAAAAAAAAAAACCAAAAAAAAAAAAAAAAAAAAACAAAAAAACCAAAAAACCAAACCAAAACAACAAAACAAAGAATTCACAAAAAAAACCAAAAAAAAACAAAACCAAAAACAACAAAAAAAACAAACAAAAAAAAAAACACAACCAACAAACACCAAAAAAAAACACAGCATAACTTCTCAGCCCTTCCTGTGGTAGCCTGAAGAAGATAAAACACTGTATCTGTTTCATTCCTTTTCTCTACTTCTGTCCTCATCTGACTTCAATCTTTTAGACCACACCACAGTTCAGAAAGTTGATCTACCAGGTAAAAGAAACACAGGAAAAGAAATATATATATATATAAAAATAGCACACACACACACCCCCAAAAAAGGGGGGAGGGGGTGGAAGATCTGGTGAATATGTCTCTGCTCCTTTCCATGTTCCATTCACCAACAAGCAGGTATAGTGGGACAGCAAACTGCAGCATCTCTGAGCTGGAGGATATGAGGTAGCAATCATACATATCTACACCAAATATAAAAGCTGTTTGTAACTGACTTTAATCAACAATGATTGAGAGCAAGAGGAGACTCTGGTCATGCCTTGTGGGCAGCATGCCTAGGAGAGACCCGCAGGGAACAGAGTTCTGCTGGTGGAAAGGCGGTGGCCAGGAGGGCTGCAGAGGGCCCTGAAACCCCACGGGGAAGGTTGGATGGATACAGAAACCTAATAGGAACTGAAAGCACTAATTGAGCCTGGAGAAGAGAGCTGCAGGGTTTTGTATGACATCTGGGGGGGCAAGAGGGGGAAATAAAATAATTAAAAAGAGAAAAAAAGCAGCTAGTTTTGGAACATTTTGTAGACTTCATTTAAAAAAAAAAAAAAAAGTGCAATTGAAAACAGCCCACAAATTAGATTAGTCCTGTAAAATCCCAGTCCTCACCATAATACTCTTCTCTAACCCAGTCATCAGGTGACATAATCTCTTCACCATCTCAGTGCTCCTGCCCAGCATCACTTACTGATCTCAGATCAGTTGTGTCTAACACCCCACAGACACTGGTTTAACTCATATTCATCCCCTGTACCATCCAAACTTGGTATCCCCTTGGACTGAGGAACCACATAAACCATGTGCACCATATCAGTTCATGCCTCCAATACTGAACTTGCTTGCCAAGTTTTCAAATGCATGAAATCCTTAAACAGAGAGAGAAGAGAGAAACACAAACAAAAAGCTAACCACCACCCTCACCTTAGATTTCTATCCAGCACTTCATAGTTTCACTCGTTTTCTGATACATTGTTCATGAAAGTGGAATTCTCATCTTCCTTCCCTACCCCCCACACCCCCTTTTGGCATGTTTAAACATTTTAAATTGTTCCTCCAGTAGCCCACTAAATGATTTTGTTCTACTTCACCCACATTGCTTCATTTCTTGTATCACTGCTTGTCCTTTGATTACAATTGCAAATGGAAAATGTTTGAAAGTTGGTTTTGTTCTGAGAGCAGCTAGAAGCAAAGTGAATTAGTAGATTAGCCTATTTGGCAAGTGAGACCCAAGCTCAGAGGGTACTGTAATAAATCTAATGTTCACATACTGAAGCTCCAAGTCCATATTGCACAATCATCACCTATTACAGTGTCTAATTTAAAGATGCTTGTGGCCTTTGCCCAAAATTTCAACACCTAAACAAATGGGGCTACTCCAGTTAATCAAAACATTTTCTTAGCCCAGCTCTCGTGAAACAAATTGGCTGTTACCCTATTGCAGGAATAGGGGACATATTTGAAATCAAAGCAGGGAGAAGAGGCATGGAGGTTATTTCATCCATGTGTCATGCTTTGAAAGTGCTTTTGAGCATCTTCAGAGCCAGCAGCGGCATTCCAACTGCCCCCAGCACAGCAGAGCTAACATGGTGTTGGAGGCCTTCCTCCCTCCTTAACCCCCCTTTTTCTTTCAACTACCTTGAAATTCAGATTAAATGACAGGCCCAGAATAGGCTTCTTTGCTGCTGCTAGTAACACAGACTCCCTAAAGTGTTTCGACAGACTACAGCATGTACTCATGGGTAACCCGAGCCAGGAGCCTGGTGAGAACACGCTGGCACTGGCATGCTGACGCGCAGACCGATGATCCATCTGGAGCACCGGGCAGAGGAACCCTCAGTGGGTGCACAAGGCAGCGAGCTGCCCCCTTAAACAGAGCTGTGAAATCCCGCGCAGGTAACTGACAGCAGGTCTCATCCCTATCAATAAACGCTGATCCCAAATGCCTGTTAGAAAGGGGAAGCGGTTCATTAACACATCATCTTCCCAACCAGATGGGTTTGAGCTCTGCAAAACAAACACAAACCACACACGGGCACTTGGCAGAGCTTGTGGCGTGACACCATTTTGTGCTTGACGTCATTATTATCCTTACTCCACAGAATGCATCTGGACCACTTTAAGAGATGCAATACTTGTATTACCTACTCCTCGCACACCATGTCCAAAGAAAAAAGGTAGTTTCGACCTCAGCAACTGCCACTACCTTATGATTACAAACGTAGCCCCAGGATGAGGCTTCAGTGCAGCTCAGCTCTACTCAGGAGCTAGTCCAATTCTTTTCTGTTTGTGGAGCAGCAGTTTCTAGGCCTGAAAAAGACAGAGGAAGCAAGGAGTTTCCACCACACACAGAATGAAGATACGGGCAATCAGTGATCGGGTCACAGGCACCTTGTATCTCCACAAGACATTGGTGTCTTTCAGCTCATAGACAGTCTAGGGCTGATGCCTGGCATTACAAGGCTTCATATAGCACCAGACCCCTGTCTCACTGCATGAGCAGCACATCTGTCATGTATGTGAATGTTAAGGACCACCAGCAATGAAAAAGCGGCTCTTCTCTTACCTATGAGGTGAGACCAGGTGCATTTTAGCAAAAAACTCACATGTAAAAAAGTCAGATTTTCTATAGCATTCATATTTCTAATACCCTAATATTTTTAGTAATAAATAACCGGGGCTGTACATGCATCATTAACAAACTTTTGGAATCATAAAAATTAAGAATAAAGTTAAGCTAGTATGGCTAATTAAAATTAGTTTGTTGGGAATTTAATCAATTAGCACAGACTTTTCAAGGCAATATTGCTGCTATTCACGCTCAGTGGAAGCACTTTCAGGCAGCCCTTTATTTCAACATCCATGTTCAGATGACCTTTACTTCATAAAGCACTGAGCTAAACATTTTATACACAGAGCAAAATTTCTTTATTGAAGGATGCCAGGGGACTGTCTTTAGGAATGTGATTTGGCCTCACTTGGGTAAATTACCAAAGACAGAAGAAAGTTGCAAACCTATTTGTAGCCTTCAATTTGAAAGGCATGCCATTTCTTTGTAATACTCCCTCATCTCAAGATTTGAGCTGTGGCTCTGCAAATAAACCTCCTCCCAGACAGATGCTACAGTGATTGTCCTGGTAAACCAAAAAAAAACCCAACCACAAAACAGGACAAACAAATAAACAAACATCCTTCCACACAGCAGATGCTTTCTCAATTACTTGATTTGACTTTTGTGTAATTCAGACATCATTTCAGGGAATAATTTCCAGACAGAACTTATGTATTAAGCAGTTTGTGGTCAGGCATAAATTAACCAAAATAGGCAGCACATGTTTGGGTGACATTATTTTCCCCATTCAGAGAGGAGCAGAGATAAGGGCACTAACACCACCACTGGGTCCCTAATTCAGAGGTCCATACCCTCTGTGAGGATCCACCCTCATGCTTGTGAAAGACTGACTGTTGAAACAGCACCTGACATTTCACCCTGAACTCCTGTAGCATTTGCTGATTCATTGTCCACACAGAGGAAAAAGCACATTTACAGCTAACAACAGCACCCTGCCTGGGTGAGTGATGTAAAACAGATTTCTGGATTCGTTGTGGAAATCTCATCACTTTTTGCTTATTTGCAGTCCAATTATTAACTTGGCTTTTCTGCAGTGAATGGGATGAGCAAATCCAAAAAGGTATTTAACTCAAAAAGGAAGAAATACTTAAATTCAAAGATAAACAGTGCAAGCTCACCCTATTGTATTGCTATTTCCTTGCTGTATTTACCAGTTAGACTTCGTGGGCATTTCAGTTTGTTGCATAGCACCATCAACAAAACCTGAACCCAGATGAAGTTCTCCCATATGATACTGAGGAATAAGATCATGAAATAGGAAAACAGCTTCAGCCATGCCATGGTATAACCCTGATATCAGAAGCTAACTAAGGTCAGGCTGTGCTGTGCCCAAGCAATAGGCTTTTCAGGAAAAGCTTTTTGGCCGTGTAGGCTGCAGTTTGGCAGGACTCCCTGCACCCGGCAAGCAGATACCCTGGCAGGGTGCTGGGTGTCCGGCGACATCTTTTGGTGGAGCTGTAAAAATGAAGCTGCTGCTGGGCACCTGCGATGCCCAAAAACCCCATAGTCCATTTTTCCATGATCCCATGGGGACACTGATTTTCCCCAGAGTCAGGACACATACATAATTTCTAGAGGTAAAAAGAGTTTCTGCTGAAATACAAGTATTCTCCACACCATATTGGATATATTTTGCTCTCTGACAAAGAGGTGTTCAACCCAATTGTAGTTAATCTGAGCTGCTAAAATTACTTGCAGCTCACACGTTCTCCAAGTTCTGCATCCTCTCTGAAAACTTTCTTGTCTACCAATCATTCAGAAATTCAGGTCTAACTATAGTTTTCTGATGACCAAGAATAGCATAGTCGTACTTGCCAACTCCTTTAAATGATCGATTCCTGCAATCTATCAACTAATACATACACTTTCAGGAACGGAAAGCTGTATGAAATACTATTAAAAGGCTATATGTATTTAAAAATAATTATGTATCTCAGAATAAAATTCTCTGTATGAACAAAAATTCCAGCAAAAAGTGGAACCTTTTTTAATGCAATGAATAGTTTCTTGACAGCTCTTTAAGTTTAAAAGCTTGAATGTAACCAAACTTGTGTTAGCATTGCCTAGAATGATAAACACACCTATTCTTCATGTCATAAAAGTGAAAGCACAAGCAGTATCCTGGAAAACAGTCTTAAGAAAAAAAAAAAAAAAAGGCAGTTGTGATTATTCCTGGAAAGCAAACTAGACTTCCATAAATTCTTGGCTACATGTTGCCAAACTGAATTGTATCGGTTTCTCTTATCCAAATCTATCATGCACCTTCCTTTCCTCTGTTTTTTCAGAGACAGTGAAATCAGGAGTTTTTATGCAGAATCACATTCAAAAAGGCAAGAGCTGGGAAGACAAAAACTCCTTTTATTTATCAAATGCAGTAGCATCAGATAGGAGAGGTTCCCAGAATCCACTGTGAGATAAAAATCATTAAGTTATGTTTCATGTAAACTCCCGTCTGGCCTTTGAAGTTTTAGATTGGTGGGAAAGGACAAAAAAGGAAAAAAGCCTGCAGCTTTTCCATAAGCTGTGAGACAGCTCATTTTGGGAAGACTTAATAAACTTGTATTTTAAAAAAATGATCCAAGTTATACACACACACATGCATCTGTATATATAAAATATAGTGAGTTACTTGGGTGATTTTGGACCAGCATCACATAAATAAAATTTAAATGCATGAAAGTCAGTATTTTTTATTATTATTTCTCACCTTTTTTTTACTTTCCCATCAATTACGCTATAATAATGAGGAATTTGGGGGGTTGTTATTACAATTCTACAACTACCTTCATTCCAAAGACATTTTCAAGCCAAAAAGAATTAAATAAGAAATTTCTTAGAGGGTACTGAAGTCATTCCCTGTCCTGGAGGAGGACCTCATACTCCTGGCTCCATGGAAGTCAATTCTCCCTGCTGCAAGGGTCCAGAATTTTTATTTAATTTTTTTTTTAATCTAATGAGAACCAAAAACATTCAGGGTTGAGACACACAAGCAGAAATTCAGCTCCAGATGAAGGTACCAATATTTTGATGCTTTTGTGTTCTTTTGGTGCTTAACACATCCAGCATGGTCAAAGAAAAGCAAGTCAATGGACTTAATGCAGTACAAAAAGCAACTAAGGTGGTCAAAGCTTAGATCAGGCTAAAATGCTTTCTCAACTCCAGTTATTATATTGACTAGATCTCATTGACACAGAAGGATCTTGCACATCTAGATCGTATGAGCTATCCTGGTCTAGAGCAGATTCCAGCTACTAGTTGGGAAAATCCCAACTACAACACTTAGAAATAAAAAGAGGAGAAGAAAGAAAACAAATAAACCCACACAGGTTTTCAGTACGAGAAAGAAGAACAAGAAATACTGCGTTTAAATTGTCTTACAATTATCTTAAACTTCTACCTATTTAAGGGTATTGAATTCCTTGCCACAACTCATCGTGACTGAAAGCTGCTTGCATATTTTTCCATAATTTTTCAGTAAGATCCTAAAACCAATGTTTTCTAAACTGGTAACATAGACTCGGACTCTTAACTACATATGTAAGCACCAAAGTAAAGGTAAGACAGTTTTAAAATGCACTGGGCACCTGCCACAAACTGTGATGAGATCTGGTATGTGTGGGCATTTCCATAGGCAGGTCCTATCTGACCTTCCAGTTTTCTCCTAATACTACTGTCTCTATTCAAGAGTCCATGAGTGGAAGGAGGGCTCCGTCACCTCCATTTCATATCAAATGTAAGCCCACAAGTTTAATAGTTGTTTATTGTAGGTTTATTTAACACAAACAGGCTTTCAGCTGAGAAAACATTGTTATTTATTTTTGTCCATTCTTTAACATATCTAGCCATATCAGCCAGGGATTACTTTTACCCACAAAATTCAAAGGAGTCAAACTCAAGTAACTGAAAACTGCACACCAAGTTCTTCTACCTCTTCTCTCCTTCTTCAGCATCAATTTTAGTATGATAAAGTGAACAAAGGCCTAATTTCCAAGAGTGCTAAATAGAAACTGCACTGACATTTAAGAATATTTCAGTTACTACTTTGACATCTAAATAAGTAGCTAGATTTGCAGACGTGCTTAGAGCAATAGGAACAGCAGAAGGCTGAGAACATTTGGAAAGCTATCCCATAAACTCATAAAAATTAGCAAGACTAATTATAAGCAACTTCATTAAGCTTGATGCTTAAACTTTTCCGTTGACATCAGGGGTGAGCAAGGAATTGGAATTTCAAAAGAGCACCCAAAATATTAATGGCTTATCTAAAATTCACCCACTTATTCTACCTCCTAAGCCATTTTCCAACTCATGCAGTTAGGGGTCAGGGGTTTATGGTGCTTACAGACTTTTCCACCACAGTGCTCAAGATCACTGTCCCTTCAGTGATTAAAAGGTTTTACATAAAAACTACTGCTCTGCTTGAACATGGCTCAGTCCAAAACTTGGCTGAAAGCTGCTGTGAAGGAGACATCCAAAGTGGACAGCATCAAGAAGATGTGAACAGCAGCAAGCTGCTACTTGTAAAGAATCAGTCAGACTTTGATGCTGTAGATACTTGCACAGTTTTGAGAACTGTAAATGTTACCCAGAGAACCTGCATGGTCTTGTATTAGCCACAATTATTCTGGGGTCTGACCATCTTTATTTCTATCACATGTATTTCTATGACCACAGTAATCCACTTAACTTTCATCAGATACCTGCCGAAAAGCTGATTCCCTGCAATCTTCCTCGCTTATTTCTGTCCCTTCTTTATTTTTATGTTTAACATCTTGCCACTTTAGTCCAATTTATGAAGAAATCTGCCTGAAAGTGCTCAAATTTATTACTCAGCTTTATTGACTGTGTACCTGAAAATATACAAACTTCAGTAACTGGAAAGCAGATGAATGAACCAACTCAAGGCAGGGTGGAGGATGCAAGTTAGAGAAAAAAGAAAACTCAAGGATGAATAAATAGCACCACACTCATAATTCCCCACAGCAGTCTGACCTGGACATCCTGAGGAAGAATCATTTTATTAAGAATGAATACAGCATATTTGGAAAATAGTACATTTGTCAATATAATCTTTACAATTTACAGTCATATGATCAGTACATCTGGAAAATAACAGTCAAGTAATTAGTCTGAACTTTGTCTGGATAAGGCAATTTTTACATGGCTCTGTCAAATGTCAGACCTCCTTCTCCCTCACCAATTTCAGAAATGTTGCACCATGATTTCAAGCAGTGAATCATCCCTTCCCTGTGCCAACCATCTGTTTCGTCTGCCCCCTCAGTGTCTGAAATTAGATGACGGAGGGCAGGGCAGGCTTTCTAGAGTGGCCATTAATGTTAGTGGAGGAGGGGCTCTGGCGACAGATTTTCCATCTGAAATCATAGACTGTTAAAACTGGCAAGGACTAGAGAGGAGTGAGTAGAAAAATAATATGAGGAAGAATAATTAATAAAGGAACAAGGAGGAGAAAAAAAATTGAAAACAGCAAGGGACTTGGAAAAGGAAATGGGGGTAGGGGAGTAGAGGAATTATGATGATATGAAGGAAGGAAAAAGAAAGATTTTAGAAAACAAGAAAGTGTAAAAAACCTCCACAAATTCCCTTGCACCTTTTGTTGGGTTGTTTGCTTGGGTATTTGTTCTTTAAAGTGAACAGCAGTGATTAAAGAAAAACAAAAGGTAAACATTGCTGTGCCCACTAAAAATTTCAGCAGTCCTGGTAAAAGTAGCAGGAGGACCAGAGGAAAAAATGATGAGCAATGTAAAAGGGATAAGAAGACGCTAAGAGCTACACTAACCCCAGGACTGGCTACTTCCAGAAGAGAATCTGCAGAAGGGCAGTGATTAAGAAGGATACTGGACCCTGGGAAGGTCATGCGTATGCCTATGCAAGAAATAGAGAACTGATTGAAGGACTCCTGCAGACACTTCATTGCACTAATTGTGGCCTACAAATTCAATTTTGACTCCAACGTGTTTATGAGAAACCTTACAGCAAGGGGTCTAGACTTGCTTTTGACAGACCATTCCCCATCCCCAGGAATATTTGGATGGGGAGAACTGACGATGATATTATTGTAGTATACCCACCCTTTTTACAATAATAAAATCTCAAATTTGAGGGGGGGATGGACACCCACAAAAACCACCACAACAGTATTTTGGGAATAATGATGCAAAAAAGAAACAAGGAACAAACCCCCCACTAGCTCCAATTTTGGTTTCCTTATTTTAACTCACGTTGTTCTACATCATTCCATGTATATTACAATTTTCAGCACAACGTGGATGCATTATTTAGGTGAACCATCTCTGGTCTCTCAGCACAAACATACAGTGTCCCTTAATGTAAAGAAGGGGTTATGAATTGCATACCAACAAATCAATCCTCTGTTTCAGTAACAAAAGAAAAATATTGATGAAGATACATACTGTGTTTTTTTATAGTTATAAAAAAACGCAATACGAATCTTGGTAATAAAAGTAAAAGCATTTCTCCAAGTACTAACTAGTTTTCTGAAGCAGACTGGTTGGAAAATCCTACTTACCACTATTCAGAAATAATTAGCTGCTGTAAACCTAAATTACACCAACTGCTTGATCTGTGGTTAGAATATTTGACATTCACCTAGCACATGAATGAAGTACTTATAATAAGGAAGCAGTCACTGAATAGTATGCTTGGCTAGCACAGGAGTATGGTTTTACTGAATTTGGCCAAATATAACTAAGTCACTGACTTTGTCAGAAGTCTAAGAGTTTAAGATTGCATACAGGTCAACGAGCTTTCTGTAATATTGCTGCTAGTGAACAACACATAGGTTTATACTCTGTCTAACTACATCATCAAAATATCTGTTGGTACATACATTTCTCAGATTAAAAAACCTAACATCCATAATAATCATAGCTTTCTACGGTGGCCATTATTTAAAAAAAAAATAAAGAAAAAAAGTTTATTTCCATGATCGGATTTTTTTTTTTAATACTATTCGTAGACTGTATTAAAAAAAATCAGAAGAAAACAAAACAAAACAAAACAAACATCAGTTTATCTGGGATGAATGGAACAATGAGTTAGTTTGTTGTTTTGGGGGAGGCTAGATCAATGGTATAAGCAGAATTTATTTGAAGTAATATAACATTTATTTGTATTCAGTTTTAGAGTATAAATATAGTATCTGCTTGCAGGTGGATTATTTATTCCTGAGAGTAAGTATTAGTAAATGGCTCCAAATCTGAAGAAGAAAAAAAAAAAATAATCCAAAACATTGTGTTTTACAAGACAGACAGAAGTCAAAGGCTTTCAAAACCATAATGGACCAAATTTTTAAGCGATCATCAAGTTGCGCTCTGATTTTGCATCCACGATTTTGCACCTGCAGTCAAGCACAAAATTGTGGGCACAGTCAATTGTAAGAGCATCTAGCTGTTTGATTGTACCAGCAAATTAAATAGTAACTGTTGATGCCTGGCTGTTATCTGCTGCACCCATCATGAAATTCAAAGACAAAATTGGATTGCTTTTAAATTAAATGGTGTTCATATCTGAACAAAGTTACCAGTATACTTCCTCCATTTAATGACATATTCACAGGTTAGATTGGCTGAAAGTGGAAAACAGCCTCCTTTGTGAACTGAACCTGCACTAAGATTATTTTTGAAAAACAAACTTACTTTTGATTTGCTATTATAATGCATGTTTTTCTTCTCCATATAGTTCAGACCCCTAGATAATTTTCAGCACTTTCCTGTTGCGATCATACTATCCTTTCTGCCCTCAGGGTTCACAGCAAAGGTGACTAAGTAAAAATATCTCTTTGGCAAGTAATCTACCTACCTTCTGGGAGAGACAATGCAGTAAATCCGTTTAATTTGCAATTTTAAAACTGATGAACATCTGACCATTGCTATACTTTACCCTTGGATAACTATACCCAATGTTAGATGTTATTCTCTTATTCCCCCAAAGATGCTGTTCATAAACAGAATAAAGTTTGCCCATTAGTTCAGCTTGATGTTACACTGTAGAGCCATCTTTTTGTCACCATTTTTACTTTATGACAGCTTTCAGGGGAAGCCATTACTACTCACAGCAGTAGGTTTGACAGAGAAAAATATTACTTTCATAATTAATGTATGGTGACTTTCTTGCTCTTACAGAGGAGCAGAAGTCTCTCTTATTTTTACCCCATTGCTGTTATCCCATAACAGATACTCTTAGCAGTCAGGAGCAGCAACAGGCTACCATTAATAGGACCGGGGACCTGTTTAGAGACCTCTTTGCCATCCCCATCTGTCTGTCTGCTTGCAGTTTTGGAGACATTTACATTTTTCTTGCTTCTGTTTGGAGCATGGGAATCACTTTCTGATGCTGAAACACTTCTACCACTTCCCTACAGATTCCATACTGTTCTGTACAAGAATTTCAAGTTTCCTTTTCTCCCCACCCAAAAGGAAACTTGAAATTCTTGCAACCCTTGCACCCAAACTTGAAATTCTTGCAACTTCATGGGCTGACACTTTGGCAACAGCCATTCCCTGCATACAGTCATGATGTTTCCCCTAATTTTGCTGGTCATTCCCAGTGGTTCGTAAATCTTCACAAATGAGACAACAACAACTTTGCTTGCTCAGTGCCTCTTCCACTGATACAGCTATAGTTCATTAAGGCCATCCCATAACCCTCAACTGGTGTATAGAGAAAAGGGTTAGGGTTAGGCTTTGGTTTAGGGTTAGGATTTAGGGTTAGGATTCGGGGTTGATGTTAGGGTTTAGGGTTAGGATTAGGGTTCACCTCAGTCCCAGGTATCTCCATCACTGCCAACGTTCCTCATCCGCCCCGCAATAGCCCTGGTCCCCTTAAAGCATCCCACAACCCATCTGGTAGGCAGGATCCAGCCCTGCTCCTGGCATCTCTATCCTTCCCGAGAGCCCTAAGCCACCCCAAAACTACATGGTAACCCAAAACCCAACCAACCCCAGGCATCTTTATACCTCCCAGCACCCCTGGGACCTCGAACACACTAAAACCCAACTATTTCTATGAGACAGAGGAAAAAAATCCAAAAAAGAAAGGTGAAAAATTATTTGGATCAGTAGGACCATTAGGAGATTACAGTGCTATGGGAAGACTATCTTAGGAGAGAATAATCAATGATACCTAAAATTTTATTAAGATGGCTTCTAGACTTTAATGTACAACCAGTCAGAGTTCACACAAGACTCATCTGGCTTTAACTGAATATCATGTATCATTTGATTCATATTAATAAGAAAATACATTTCCCTTTCCACACGGAAAGATCAAATAGCATATAAAAGTTATTGCAGATTCTTTGGATTATTATTTTGTAAGACTGATGAGTTTGCCCTATTTCTAATACCAGCCAGAAGTCTTAGCAAGATGAGAAAGATGCAAACGTTTCACAGAGAATTAAAATTAGTCCAATAACAGTAAATAACCTTAAAACATTGGTTTGTTCTTCTAATGGTTAAAAAAAAAAAATAAAAAAAATAGACAATTCTTTCCTTTCTCATCTCCCTTTCAAAGTCTTGTGGGTGAGACTACCCATGTTTGTAGTTAGGCAGCTGGCTAAAAATCACGATAAAAGCAAATGTTGGAAGTACAAAGCACAGAAAAGCCTACGTCTTCCTTTAATGCTTTACCAGCACTTCACTAATAGGCCCATGGGGTGCAGTCAGTCAATAATAACCCAATAAAATCAATAACGATAAACAAGAGTCAGTGTTCTAATAAAAATAGAATTTTTAAAATCCAAACCAGCTGTTTCAGTGTTATGTACAAACACAGGCCTGGTGCTCGGGTTCACTCGGTTTCCAAGTATCCGTATTCAGCTGCCAGTCCCACATGCAGTTTCCTTGGAGGAGGCTGAAGCAATGGACAATACAGAGTCCCTGTTCATTGCTAAGGTGAGCACACGCATTTATTGCTTGCTTTCTTCTGTGATTTTACTGATACTCTTGAAGTTTGGGTTGTTTTCTTTTTACATGTTTACATCATGTGTTTTATTTGACACAAAATCAAGGAAAATTCTTCCTCCAGTATTTTCCAAGTCAGAATAAAAGACTATATAGGCTGGTCACCTATGAAACACCTTCCTTTGGTTAGACTGGGCCCTTTTCTAACTACCCACCCAAGGAATAAATTCTGTTTGTGTCCACAAAGGGCTGGCCACATGCTACGCACATGTAAGTTCTGAGAAGATGAGGTGGTACAAGACTTGAGAATCAGAGGTAATATCTTGGCTTTCATACACTTAAAGATCTGCTTTTGTTAGGTGACTTAGGTCTGATCATGTCATTCATATTAAACTCCACAAACATCTAAAAATGGAACTATTGTGCGATTGGACAAAAATAGCAACATCTATCTCAAAAATAAGTCATAAGTTACTCATGACTCCCCAGAAGAGAACTAATTCTTTCCAACCATGTTCATGAACTATGCTCATGCTGCATGAAGGTCTGAGATCAAAGGCTCAATCCATCTTCTAGGGAAAAAGTGAACAAATACTTTATACAGCTTTTAAGATTATTCAAATATGTTAGGAAGATTAATTAGAACTTGCTGAATTTAGAACCAAGCTTAATTTTATTTACAATTTCTTTTATATGTAGAGTTTTGGTTCATTTTAGAAGGACAGAATTGAAGCACAGGTTTGTGGAAAGACTCATCCTGCTCCCATGTGTAACACAGCTTTTGAGAACTTTTATCTTCCCAATAAAGGGACCTCAGTTTCCAAAAAGAAATACGAGGCCTTTGAGACCAGAGGTGGTCCAGCCTAGTACAGATAACACAGACTAGAAAGAAACTACTGCTAAATAACAGTAACCTGAAAATGGTGACACCAAGAATAGAAAAAAAAATTGTGAAAAGCTAACTGCCCTCATAGACACAGAGCAATGGTCTAATATGTTAGTACCACAAAAGAGAAGGAGGAGAGAGTGAAAGGGGAAGGCTATAAGCAAAGGGATAGCTAGGTAGATGGATTGTGCATATCAATCTTTTCCTCCAAATTGTTAAGAGTTTCTGCCTCTGACTTGTTTTGATGAGTAGTCTGGCTAGTGCACAGTTAAAGTCTGAATAGGTAGTGTTACAAAAAGATGCTACCAAGAAGGTGCATGCAGATCTGGGTATCAAGTTGACACTCACCCTCTTATCTAGGCTAAAGCTGAAAGCAAATGGTTTTAGCTTGAGTACAGTCACACAGGTGAAAAAGGAAGACACAAAGACTACAGTTCCTCCAAAAAGTCTCTAGCCCAAATATAATTTTCAATAATTACACCATGGTTAGATATCCTCATGTGGATAAACAGAGAGAAAATTCTTCATAAAACAGATCTGGCACCATTTACACTCAAAAATCCAGCCCTCTAATGGTATGAAGGATGCTTCCTATCTTTTTCCTTAAGACATATTTTCTTTATTTTGTGATGGAATTTATCTTCTAAAATACAGCTTCTTCTGAACGCTCTCTGACAAACCCCATCAAAAAGTGCTATGTTATGCTCCAATCACATGTAGACTAATGGTTTACTCATTTTCTGCATGAAAAGATGGGCACAGTACTTTGCAGAAACCATCAAACCTCTCATTTTGTGTGCTCTTTCTACAGTGCTCCTTTTGCCAACATCATTAATTACACATGCCTCTGTCGTATATACTAAGAAACACAGGCCTGGCCAAAAGCAGTTCCTGGCACCATTGCCATTCTGATATATGCATTTCAGCTTAACAATACTATCAACACATGGCTTTCAATCTTACTCAAAAAAAAGTTTTACTATCTCCACTACTAGTGAAGAAGGGAAAAGTTCTTCAATCTGAGGTATTATTTAAGAGAGGGTGGAAAACATCTTATAAGCAAGAACTGAGAGTCCACAGCTTATCCTTTTGGCTGGGGTAGAGTGGTACAAGGTTTCTAATATCCTCCAAGACTACCATTATTTTACCACAGAGACAAAAGACCATGCTTTCTGTACATTTTCATGAGAGCAGTGTCGACGTCCAATCAGACAGAAAGGCATAGTTACGTGCTTGTGAAATGAATTACACTGATGTCTGTCATAAATCTTTAACATAGCTCATGAGATCAATTAAGAATTTCAAGCAGTTACAAAACGGATGATTGAGGCAAATGGTAACATCAGGATGACCATATGGTAAGGGAACGCTAGAACTGCGTGGACATAAAACACGAGCCATCGGAGCGCCACCACTAACCAGTTGCACACAAAACAGCAAGCAGGGAAACGGCAAGATATTGAGAAAAATACCAGGAGGAGAAACAACAGCTTGGGAACTGTTGCACATGAGGATCCAATAATATGAGACTCAAAGAAAGGCAAGGTGCTTTATTCCTACAAGTCGCAGGTGCAAGGCTTTGGCAGCCACAGAGCTCACCTCCCCAACCCCAACCAGAGCTGGTAGAAAGTGCATGACCCAGCCCCAGCACACTGCATGGAAAACATAGCTGAATGTTTAAAATAATTATATTTAAAATGAGATGATCAGCTGTAATTTTATCTTTCTCCTGACCTGCAGGGATAGAACAAATTAATTGACTGGCCCTTTTTAAGATCCCAGACAGTTTCTCTCAAGACTGCCCATTGGGCTGTGTTACCATAAGCCATCATCTCTGCAGGAAACAATGGCCTATGGACGACTTGCTTCACATGCAGTTACGTTATTATAAGGTGATAACGGCACCATTAAGTCATATCACTGCTGCACTACGGTTAAAAGACTTTCATTTCCTAAGGTTGCTCAAGCTGCTGAACTGCAATAGACAATTTAGCCTAACCTTTCACAGCAGTCCTAAATCCATACTTACTAATGAAGGCAGCAGCACATGAGGGAACCACATCCTCAATACCTGATTATGAACGAGGAAAGTCAGTGCAGAACCCACCTTTTTCAGAGTCCTGTTCCTTCTCTAAGAGACAAATTAAACAGACAGCATATTAGACAGCTATCTAAAAAATATATCAAATAATGGAACTAGAGATAAAACTAAGTTCTGATTGTTCATTTCCCTCCCATACTTATTCTAACAGTTTACTTTTAATAATAATAAAAATAGTTCTATGACCATTTTGTAAGGGTGCAATTATTTCACCCTGTGATGTCAGGAAAATTAACAGGGAATAAATTATTTTTGTTACATCACATTTAACCCCATCTTTAACAGCAATAGTCCTCAGGTGCCAAAATTCAAGAGTATTTAATATATTTCTTTACTGTGTTGATGTTTCAAGTGTGAATTTTTAGATTTGGTTCTTTCCTCTTCCTAAGCTAATACTGCCCATTGAAGTCCAGAAAAAAGTTATTTTCCATACTAAAAAAACCCACAACATTTTAATAGAAAAATTAACAAGTTTACAATATAATATTACCATACACCCATTATACAACACTTTTATCCAATTTCCCCCCTTTTTATTTGCTTTCAATTATGGCTTACACAGTGACTAGAGTCAAAACTGGTGAAAGATGAGGCTGCCAAGGTGAAGTAGAATATTAAGACATTTTGAAAATTAGCTTCTATGTATAGAAAAATGGCTAGAAAAAGGTTATGCTTTTTTACTTTCTGTGCATGTTCTGTTCTACCAACAGATAGATGGAAGGGGTTTACATGCCTTTGAGTCACTTGAGATTTATCTGAGGACTTGATAGCGGTTCAACAAAATACCCAACTAATTCTCATTTGATATGCCAGGAAATAGGGGAGGACAGGTCACATTACTGTTTGCACAAATTTTTTTTTGTCACATTTTGAGGTGGACGCATATAGTAACTGTATGTGCTGCAATCATAGGCCATATGCATCTTAGTTCTCAGAGCCTAAAAACCAAAGCTGTCCTTTCTCTTACAAAAAAAAAAACCCTAATAAGGGACCATGACCACCCGATTTGAGCCTCTTGTCACAAAGCAACCAGCCAGTCCTTGCTACCCCTATGACTTGAGCAGAGAGCCCTGACAGCAGCTTTCCTTCTCTCCCTGATAGAGAAAAAGCTGAAGTTCTGCTTCTCCCTCCACTAGAGGCAAGTAAGTGGGGGAAATAGCATCCCTTGAGTGATTGCCAAGAATTCCCACAAAAAATAAACACAGTCTGGTGGTTATGTTCTTAACAGCTGTGTTAATGGGGTTAAAGAAACCTTAAAGAAACTCTGTCTTTTTTTAAATGAGCTCTGTTCTTAAAAACCTGATACGGTACAAGTTTTGCTCTTAAACCCAGTGTGGTTTGCAACTGAGGAAAGTGCCACTCCAGCAGCAATGGGGATTCCTGAGAGGACATGTAAGGGCCTCTATCTGGGGAGAGCTGTGGGCTGCAGGCAGATCAGTGATCACCAGCGCTGTGCAAAGCCTCAACATCTTCTTACAAAGAAGTGCTTGCGGCAAGCAAAGTGCTGTGTTTGGGTATAGCAGCTATACATGGCACCTCATTATATACTCTGTTTCTTTACATAGCTTAACTTCAATCATACAGATATTAAAGTCAGAGATTTCTCTTAAGCATAACTGAAGTTCCTTCAAAAAAAAAACAAAACAAAAACCTAAAAAACAAACAAAAAAAAAACCACCACCACCAAAAAAAACGAACACCAACCATGCAGAAACAAAATAATGTAGAACACAGTTTTGAGTTGTTTTGTTTTTTTTTTCTCTTGTGCAAAGAACTCATGGGATGAAGTTTACGATAAAGAATTACTACCTTGGATCCTGTCCCCAGTCCTTTCTCAAAATAAGCAATGGTCTCAGTCCAATGTCAATACAACTATTTTTCTTGAAATGAAGTATGGCAAGGAAATACTATGGAATGCACTAAGGCAAATGAAAAATGACACTGTGAATTCCAGTCTGTATGTACTTCTCCATGATTACAACATTAGCTTTGCTTTCTCAACTTATTTATTGGTATTTCAGTAGCACATACATTCCCATAGCATAAAATCTGTGTCCATGATGATAGCATGTTATTATTGCGTACACTGGATTTCTTTAGAGGAGAAAAAGCAGTATTTACTGAGCAAAACTGTCCCTTTGGAACTGTTAACAATAGTCCACAGCCTTAGAGTAACCTCATCTTCACCACCTTTAGCAAGTGCTTTGGGCCTTGTGAGATCCATAGGCATGCAAAGGGGATGCACAGCATCCAACAAGAAAATTAATTACTCATTAGCTTTATCTTATTTAATATAACCCAGAGAAGAGAGAACAGCTGTTGATACTTCCTAGAAAGAGCAATGACACTGCAAACCTTTTCACCCAGTTCTCCATCCTTTACAAGAGTCCAACCACCTCTCAACAGCCTAATCCTCTAACACCATCTCCACCTACCACTTATAAAATATAATAAATAAATGTGGAAATCTACAAATAATTAATGGAAGAAGTTCTTCATTGCAAGGGTGGTGAGGAACTGGAACAGGTTGCCCAGAGAAGCTGTGGCTGGCACACACCTCGCCGG
>NW_009944806.1:30264-39751 GCF_000696875.1 Nestor notabilis
CTGGACAGGGCTTTGAGCAACCTGGTCTACTAGAAGGTCTCCCTACCCATGGCAGGGGGGTTGGAACTAGGTGAGCTTTAAGGTCCTTTCCAGCCCAAACCATTCTGTGATACTATAACAGTCTTAGTAGCTCTTTCATAGGGTCAGCCTCATCTGACCATGCATAGGCATGAGGCATCATCTCCGGTGCCTCTAGCATGAAGCCAGGCAGAATAGGGCAAGGGAGGCAGCCCTGGGGACAGGCACATGCCACAGGACAGGGACAGCCACAGATTCTATGCAAAGGAACTTATTTTATCCTGTGTCCCGTTGCTGGCTCACATGAGTCTGGCTGCTAAATCTGCTGCCTCCTTTGGCAAAAGCAACTGCCTTGAAACTACTTCTGTAGCACAGAGTAAGTAAAATAGCCATTACCCAAATCACACACACATTTTCAGACCAAGGGCACCACTGCAGCCTCACAAAAAAGGCCAAGGAGATTATTTTTCAAGCTATAATCAATCTGCCAAAGCAACACAATATTCCACAGTATTTTGGACAAGAAAAAAAAAAAAAAGAAAAAAGTTAGCAGCATGAACAGCAACAGCAGTGGGGGTGTCCCTGAGTAGTGTATCTTTGAGAACAGTGAACCATTTCAATCTCCTTGCAAATGTCAGATGCCTGATTCTCCATGTCATCTGTGGCTCTGAAATGGTTTCAAGCAAGACCTGCTGTCGCTGCAGGGGGTTAGAGAAGCTGTCACAGGAGGGACCGCAGCACACAGTGCTTGGCACGGACGGCAGCCTGAGATGTCTTCGCACCTCGCTACAATCGGCCAAGTGCTGCAGCTGCACAGCAATGCCGGGTCTGTGCCCTGAGCTAGGTCTGTGTGCAAGAAGGAGCTACTGGAGCATGGCAGAGGGATGCACAAAGCAAGGTGTTGTTTTCATGCTATCTGAGCATACAGCACCCATACAGATTCCCAGCTGCAGTACCTGCTACAGGTAACTTTGGGTGTCTTGCTATCAGAAGCACTGGTTCCTCCTCTACTCATAGTTACTGTCTACTGACAGATGTGCTCAGACTGAGGTCAGCAATACAGAGCCCCAGCTGCATTTCCTATAGTTGGCATCATTTATCTCCCAAGGGTAAGGTGTGGGGTCTTCACAACTCCCCCAGCACACCCAACTCCATGGGGCACACAGCAAAAAGACCACTGCAGAATAAGTACCACCAACTCCTGGGTGACACCAGTGCAAGACCTTTTCTTTACAAAGCAGAAGTAAGAACATAATAGAAGAAAAAGGCACAGAGATGATGCTACTACAACTTGTGGATACATTTGTGGACATGTAAGAATTAGAATAATCTCCTTCCCAACTGGATTGTAGAAAAGCTGAAGGAGAAGTTTAAACCTCTTTAGACACATCTCTTAACTTCTGCTCCATGCACAACAGATGCCCCCAGGGGTAAACTGTTGCAGCTGTGCTTGATCCTACCTTTGAGCATGCTTTTTCTTGCTGCCCCGAAACTGCCTGAAAGCAACTTCTTCTAAACAGGTAATTAGAGGTGCCTGCCACTCCAACATGTAGGCTTGGCAACAGCCATCTTTATTTTCCCACCTGGCACACTACACTGCTGTCATCCCAAGCATGGAGCTCCATCCAACAGAGCCCTGCTGGCAGGTGATGGGCTATCGAGGCTGCAGGAAATGCCCACCACATACCAGGCTCTGCAGCAAGCAGGGGGCACCCAAGAGGGATCAAGTCCCTCTACATTTGCTCTGCTCTACTCCCTGCAAATATTTCAGCTGAAACCACAGGTTAGAGGTAGGCAGTATTTCAACCATACCCTGCTTTGCCCAGGGAACAAACAAACAAACGAAAACAAAACACCCAAACCATATAGACTTCGCAAGTGTGAACTTGTCTTTAAATAAATGTGCATGAACCAAAAATTATATTCTACCAAGCAAGAAACCCTTTGGTTTTAGAGTTTCAAAACAATCCCTCTGCTTTAAGTAACTTCTCATATTGAATGTTTTCTTTCAGTTTGAACACAAAATTCAACACAAGAACTTTTTCTGTTCTAACTTTGAAAACTGAGAACCAAAGTGAGCACTAAATTTTTTTTGGAAGTACTCATAAACCTAAGCACCAGCCCCAAGAACAGCATCACCAAGGACTCTTCTCTGACCGCCAGACTTTGGTCCCAGTGACCCATCACTGCCCTCCCATCGGACAGGGCCACATACAACCTGATGCAAGAGAAACCTGGGGGAGGACACTGAGCAGGACACTTATGCAAGGGCAGTAAACACTATGCTAAATCCTTCAAGATTTGAAGTCAGGTTTATTTTGCATGTGGATATTGAAGGTGCTACAGTAAAGTTGATGTGAAGAGTAAAGGGAATGGGAGACCTCAAAATTAGGAAGGGCAGGCAACAGTTTAGTCAAGACAGAAGGCAGTCTTGAGTGTTCAAAGAGCTGTAATTTGGCCCCTTCTTCTCATACCAGATGGGTTTTCTGGCTGAGACTTGTCTGTAATTTTCCTCATAGCTACTTTACAGAGGGAACAGAGCAAAGAAACCACTTGGATCTGTTTTCCCTAGAACAGGAGAGAGAATATCCCCAGTGCTGTTTTGGATCTAGTAAGTCACAGGAGGCACCTTACCCCTTACCTCCCAGGTTACGCATTTGTTGCATTTCTCTGATTAAAATCCAAATTTTGCACTTATCACTTGATCTAAATTCTACAAAAGAGCTTGACTGGGTTCAAAAGTGGAGCTCGGGAAAGCTTCAGAAACATCATCCAAGTCTTTTAAAAATGTACTCTAGGAAACGCATGTGTTCAAGGTCTTCACAACCAGAACATGGGAATATCAGTTTGCCCTACAGTTGGAACCAAACCAGCAACCTAAGTATCAAACTGGGGATGCTGGGAAGAGACTGTAGATCCAGGTTTTTTTCATTTGGCCTCATTTAGGTGATATTCTAGCCCAGGCACAAATGCGCCAAAGTGTTTTGGTGCTCTAATCTGCATTAAAGCCCTTACATACAGCTCTATTCCGCATTTCTCAAATCCTGTTTTCTCTTCAGCAGATAAACCACCACCACCACCCCGATTTTCAGACATTCCAGAAATGCTTTATGTTTGATCTCCAAAACCAACAATTACTCCACTGTCATTTTTTTTACGTCAACAGAGTGTCACATATCAACGAAGAGCCGGGGGGGGGGGAGGGAACACAACAAAACTTTTCACCTAAATGCTATGTAGAAAGCAAACAGGGTACAACAATGCTACACAAATTGCTTCCCACAAACGTATACTTTCTTGCAAAAAGGCAGAAAGCTAACAAGTAAAAATTCATGCACTTTCTGTGTCTTCAAGGATGAATTCCAATTTGATGGGTTTTGGGAGCATAAAGAAAGACCTGACTTCAAGATGTATGTCATCCTGTATCTATGAACTTTACGAGCACAAAAAGAGAAAGAATTCAAAGAACAAAAGTGACATACAAGAAGCATTTCGGGCCTGACTTAAACCTATAAAAGGAAACAGATTTAGAGTTAAACCTGAAAATCTGGGCTGACATGGGCCAAACTCATGCTCTTGTGGGCTGGAGGGAGAAGGGGAGGGTGAATTAGTGTAACTTCAGCATGGTACTCCAGTCAAGACTTCTTAATCTTAAGCCTGAAACTGCTAACAGGCTCTCACTTAAGGAAATTCACAGTAATGTTGTTTGGAGGCAACAGGAGAGATATTTCCACCACCCCCCTCTGCTTACAAGCAGAGCACTCTGTGGCCCCACATGCCTGCATGGCCATGAGGTGGGCATTGAGCTCTGCCCGGTAGAGCTCCTGGAAGCACTCAAAAGCTCCCTGATACCCCAGAAAAAAGTTAGTGCTGGTGCAGAGCAGCCTCCTACAACCAGGTCCAAAGCAGTCAGACAAAAATGGAGAGTTATTAATAAAAATCCATGTGTTTCATAAGAGCAGATATAAGATAAATTCTCTACCAAGTTTTATCTAAAAAAAAAAAAAAAATAAAAAAAATAAAGTCTACTTATAAAGCCATGAAACTAGTCATTCACTTTGCTGCCCACTTGCTTGTGCGTATAGGAGAGACTCACATTTTCATGGTGTTGTTCCAGTACTGTAGTTTTCATTCTTTTCCTCTAAAGACTCCCAGAATCCCAGTTTACATGAATTTTAATACCACACATTAGTAAAAAGATGTAATCAGAATATTGAATCCATTAAATTGTTTTGGGAAACTCCTGGAAAATTGTCCTGCTACTGAAAGGAACATAAGAAAAAATAAGTGATTAAAAAAAAAAAATAAAAAAAAAAAAAGACAGCCCCTTCACACAGACTTCCTGATTCAATCCCTACTACGGCAGCCTTTAAAAAGAAGATACTGTTGTAAAAGAAACACTTCATTTATAGAGCGGTTTTCAAAATATACAAAAATACTATTTATACCTCCTTCATGCCTTATCTTTTACTCATGCTTACAACTGCCTCCCCCTCAAACACTAAGCCTATTTTTTGGCTAAAACCTTCCTAAAAATACAGAGGTGGAAAATTAGCTTGTACTTTAGATCTATTATGTCATTGGGGCAGAGAAAGGAGAAGTAAAGGAGTTTGGAAAGGCACTCTCAAGCCAAAGAGATACTTATCTGTAATATAAACCATGCAAATACATCATCTCAAAGAGGTACATAAGGCATAAAAGCAGTTTAATGATACACACATTTCGCAAGCCCAAAATTTTATGTGGCCATTGTACTTTCTACCCTACCACAGAGCTTACAGACAACAGGGCCAAAGCAATTCCTGAAACCTCAGAGATGACCTCCAAAATTGGCATGTGTGTTTCCCACTCTGCTTCTAGCTCCTGTGCAGCTGGACCAGCCCAGCACACGTGAGAACGTGTCCCTTCTCAGAGTGGGCCACCATGCACTCACCCATGGTCCCAGCAAAGCAGGGCAGGAACTAGCAGGGGCTTATCGCAACTTGCATGTCTTTAAAGATTAAATGCTATCTCCCAGATTTTCTCTTTATGCATAAAAAAAAGAGTATGTATTGCACCACTTTCAGGATCAGGTCCTTTCAAGATTAAAAAAAAAAAACAACCAAAAAAAAACAAAAACAAAAAACCCCCCACACCAAAACAAAAACCCCCATGCCCCACAAAAAGACCCCACCATGTAATGACTGCAAACATTGCAATTTTTATCTATTGGAAAACTGCCCAAGTCAGGAGACAGCAACACAAGTCCATCAGCTTTAGTGACCTTACCATTGGAACAGGTTTCTAGATTTATTACAAAACTTAGTTTCAGATTGGCTTGCAGGAAGACCAAATTTTAATTAATGCAATAAAAGGGGAATAGGCGAACAAATCCAAAGCCTCCGTCTTGGTAATTATCTATTTATTTATTATTGCAGCTTCCACAGGCTAATTATTTGCCTAAGAAAATACTCATAGAAGTCCATGCACAGAAAAAAATCAGCCATTTGTTTTTCCAGTGTGGGGTTTACACTAAGTTTCTGCAACATAATGTACCAGATATTTGGTGTTACAGATGGTTGTGGGGAACCAGAAATATTGAGGGAGGCAGGGAAGGATGTACTTTTTGCATTTCTTACTCAGAGCTAGTGCCTTGTCAGTAGCTCTTTAGCAGGAAATTCAGCAAAATTGCATTGGCTCACAACAACTTCCCCAAGCCTGAATGAAGAGTCAGCTACAGGGGCTGCACTAAATTTGCTAAATGCATGCTAACGTTGTGCTGGAAGTTGCACGTGTGGTTCCAAAAGGGAATATAAAGTTTTAATTTTGTTTAAAACTGGCGGCATGCAGGACCCTCTTGGTGTGCACCCTGAGAAGCACCAAAAGCCAGAGCTGCTTTTTGCATCCCTCCACTCTGCTTTTGCACAGGTACCAGACTCTTGCCTTGTTCCCAACTCTTCCTTTTCAGTGTTAACAGTTATGACACATATTTCAATTAGCATTCCAGCCCTGTGATCAATGACCCATGTGCCTTTGAAACACAGGCAGCAAAGTTCCCTCCAGAAGCAGCCACCACAACACTCCATGCAGGTTCCAAAGGGTTAATTCCAGAGTGAATTCTTCAGATGTGTAATTTAATACTTCATAACTGCTGAAAATTGGAGCCCACATAATTTATTTTCTTTGGTCTGGGCACATTTGCCTCATGCTTGGCTGTGGCTGACTTCAGAGAGACACACCTAAAGCCCTCAAGTGTCCCAAGTGGCCCATGTCAGTTATGCAGAGAGATTGTGGTACTTGGAGAGAGCCCAAGGATTAGGTGTTCCTGAGGTTTTTTTGGCTCTACAAAGCCCACGGATGTCATGGGAATAGGCTGCACTCCTCCCCCCGCCTTGAAGGCCACCTATCAACGGGGTATCTAACCACTCAGAGACAGGACTTGCACAAAGGTATACATTAAAATAAACAGAACATGCGACCAAAAAGCACACAGAGAGGGAAGGAGGAATTGCCGAGCGGAGACGGAGAAACAATTGCTTCATTGTGGAGCCAGCAGCGAGGAATTGAAGAGCCGAGCTCCACCTACAGTCCCCTTTGCAAAGCTGACTCCGGCAGCTGCGATCAGCATGGGCTTTCCTCGGCTGCCTGCTCCAGGACTCTTTTTGTGTCGGTGATTTTAATTTATTTTTTTTAATAATTATTTTCACGGCAAAGACATCTGCGTTTGCATTTCAGCTAAATGTGAAAAAAGCATTGTCCAAGCACTTTAAGGTTAGTTTGCTTTCTGTATTTTGAAAGTAAATAGCCTGCTTTTTCCTGGAATTTATTTTAGGATTCTGTCTATCACTGGCTTTCATTTGCACCAGCTTCGTATCGTCTGACAATATTTCACATTTTTATTGCAGTCTGATTGCAGTGCAGTAGTTTCAGCATTCCAGGAAAAAGAAAATAAAAATGTTTGTCTAAATTGTACTCTTGCCCTTCTTAAAAAAATTCAAGCCTCAGACATGATGGAGGTTGTAACTTTTATAAGCAGTAGCCAGCCTCTGAAAGAATCAAGTAGAATCATCCCTATTTTCTGCTTACAAAACAAAAAACTTAAGACACTAATTCAGACTTTGACATTGGTGGCACACAACTGTCTATTTCCTGCAGAAGATACACATTTGAGGCAGAGTACTGGATTCACATGAGGGGGGGCTTCATGCCCAAGTAAACATTAACTGCATCTGAAGCCTGGTCATCCTCATGGCCTCACCACATTTTTGTAGAGCTCAAGGAGGCAGCAGGGATGAGGTGAGCACCATACAACACTTCCAGCCCTGTGGAATGGCATGGTGGGTTTTCACCCAGGTGGTTCCTGCTGTCTCATTACCTGAGGCATAGCTTTTCTGCAGAGATTACAATCCCCTTCGGAGAAAAAACAGTGGCAGTAACAATTGGCCTTCTGTAGATTATCTGGACAAGTCCCCAGCTACCAGACCTGTCTCCACACACCAGCCAGGAGAGCCTTGAAAGGAAATGCTACCAACTGTGCAAACAGTACATATCTACAACCAAAACTCATCTCCCCCAGATCCTGAAGGAATTAGAAGGTTAGAAGGTGGTGTAACCAGGCCAGGATCTCCTACTCCTTAGATTGTTGCTTTAAAAAAAAAAAGTCACTGAGGCAATACATGCAATGGGGGTGACTAAGGCTCAGAGACAGCCTCAATCTTTGCCATGGAGCCACTACCCATGCCCAAAGGAAATGGAGAGGAGCATGGTCTTCATGGGAAGCAAACAGAATGCACTGAGACACAGAATTAAGACCTCACTAAAAATAAGGTAGGAGGTCATTAATTTGTTTATTTATAAAAGGTTCTTAAGTGCTTCATGTTCTAAGGATAAAAACTTCATTATGCACTCAAAATATGAGAAACATCAGATGAGCCATTTAAAAATTCTCCATCTCTTGCAAGGATTTTTAATGAGCATTATTACTATTACATCACTTCATTGTCCAATATGTCCAAAATTAACGTAACTTTCAAATGGTAGTAGGTATTATGCACTCTCGCATTCCAGGTGAGAAAGCAAGTAGAAAAGGTTGAGAGATTTGAATGTCAACAGCAGAATTAGAAACAGAATACACCATTCCATCTCCTGTGCAGCACTACCACAACTGTTCATTTTCAGTACACACTTTTATGAGGCAGATATTTAACCTGTTACACTACAATGTGTAAAATAACAGTAACAAGCGGGTGGTTGATCTCACCAGTGTCTTGAAACCCCCTGCAACATGTGGGTTCTGAATCACACAGAAATAGTACCAAATTTGCATGCTGTTTCAAAGAAACTGTGGGAGAAGGAGCACCTAACTGACGAAGAATGAAGGGGAAAACAAACAAACAAACAAAACAACACACACACACACACCCAAAAAAACAAAAACAAAACCAAAAAAAAACAAGAAAGAGACATTAGTCAAATATCCACTTGAATAAAGAAAAGTAGATGTTCAGCCAAGCTTTTGAGAACTTTCATCCTTGACAAACTGCTTCCCATTTACAGAGAACATATATTGATAAATGTATATTTAACCTTACATGGGGGAGGGGGGGGAAAAGTGTGACATTGATCCTTCCCGTCACTGTAAACCAGAGAAACTCCTCTATCCCATCTCCCAAACTAGTACAAAAAAAAAGGTCAGAATCAACTATGGAGTTCATGTTGCAGAAAGATAGATTTTAAATTTATCCAAACATCCATCCATGCCAGGCTGTGTTTCTACCCTCCAAACTGCCAGGAGTCTTGGGAGATGACTGCCACAAGATTGCATTGCAAGGCCCCACATTTATGAATGAAATTGCTTCTTTTTAACAAATGCAAGACCATGATGTCACTTTTTTTTATTATTATTTTATTTATAAAAAAAAAAAAACCCTTAGGAGAATGAGTATGCTGTATTTCTTCAATTCAGTGCTGATATATCTGATTTCCCTCCAGGACAGACCAAACACTAAATAACACTGAACAGGCTGAGTGCACAGCTAAAATATTTGCAATAAAAAGTTTTCATTCTCAGCTTATTTCCTAGTTTACAAAAGCTCTTATCAAAAAAGCTCTCTAAATTGGAATTAGTTAGTGATCCAGGTCTCTAAAGCCCAAGGACTGGAAGTGAAGATTTCTTAATTATACCAGCAGGGGCTTGATTTCTATTCTTAGTGCAGCTGGGTAATGCTGTTAGGTTCTTGCAGAACACTGTTTTTCATTGGCAGGGATAACCCCTGGTTTACTTTGACAAAAATATGGAGCTATTTTAAACTGAAGCATCTTCACGTACGTGTGTAACAGACAAGTACACTTCAGCCACACACCCAACCAACTCTTCAGCAGAGCCCAGGTTCCTTTAAAGTTCAATAGCTCCTCACTTGGGAGTCTAATCACCAATCTAAGAGCTTCAACTGACCTAAACTTCTTAACTTTTTAATTTCCCTCCCCCCCC
>NW_009944806.1:39821-56495 GCF_000696875.1 Nestor notabilis
CATCCACAGAAAAGGCTACAGGCTAGCCCCATGAGAAGCTTTTGGGATCATGACCCAGATGATGAGCTGTATCACAAGAACCCCTAATATTAAAAACACACACTCATAGTAACTGAACTTCTGGGGGAAAAAAAAAAAAATCATTTCCCTCTTGTATTACAAGGATGTACCCAACAGAGAACAATAACAAAAACCAGCTTCGCACTTTACATAGAGAATTAAAAAAAAAAAAAAAATTAAAAAAAATACCCAAGCAAAAAGAAAATCACTACAGATTAAATGTGTAGCTCTAAAATCCTTGAAATACTCTAATAAAAAAAACTTACTGAGTAAGATATACTGCAAAATATAGCAACACATGCCAATAGGTGCATTTTCAGTGCACTGGGGTAAGGGGCAGGGGAAGGAAGCGTATCAGTTTATCTTTTTAAGACTCCTGGACAGAATCCAAAGAATGGGGTTCAATCTTCAAGTAGGTCATATTTTTTTCTCTCATTAAAATATTTGACTTATACTGGCAATGTTCTCTGAAGAAGAATTAACTCTGGACTCTGAAAAAGATAAGCGCTGGAGTTGCTAAAAGAAACAATTTAAGTCTCATAATTTGATGGTTGATAGTCGCCTTCACAAGAAGAGGCTGGTAGTCATCCTCAGTGTTTCTCCTTTTTGCCCACACAACACACAAACATACACAGAAAACTCCAGCAGGGCAAGTCAACTGCACATCACAAGGCAAGTGGCGGTCACATGCAATGCTGTTTTTGAAAAAGTCATAGAAATTCTGCATCTTTACATTCCTATCTGCTCAAGCTGTTTTATCAAAACTCAAACTTTCTTGCTGGGAAACTGTTCTCTCTTTGGTACCTTTTCTGCCAAAATCCAACTGTAACAACAAAAGTTTATAAACAATGAAAATTCCAGCTGCTTGACATCAGCGATGTGAAGCTTTCACTTCACACTGATACAAATATTTACTCTGAGCTCTGGCAAAGCTTTCCTTGCCCATGTCGCCCTTAATCATACATTTTTCCTTGATTGAGTTATGCTTTCCAGTACGTGATTTGCTCTGGTTTACTTTTTAACACATCCCAGAGGCTTCGTCAAAATCAGCTCTGTACAGGCCATGTCATTTGGTAGCTGCCAAACATGCTATTCAGAAGGACCTTGGCAAATAGCAAAACAGTGTCTTTCTCTAACTGCTCTAATAAATGTGTTTGTTCTTTTCTGACCACCATTTATTTTTTAGATCCCACATATCCATAAAGCAATGAGCCAAGAAAGTAAGCAGAAACACACTCATTTTCCCTTTAATCTAGTCCCTTGAGGCAATATGCTGAGTTCTCTTACAGACACCTTATAGCTAAAGAAGCTGCAAACTATCAATGACTCACTTTTTATTATTTACGAGACAGAAAGGTTATTATCAGAGGGAGTAATAATAAGAATCACACTATTGCTGTTTTAATACTTGCAAAACTAAATATACGAGAGTCAAAGCAAACATACATCTACCTGAACAAATGGGATCACCTCAGACTATTTTGACAATTATAATATATTCTTCCAAAAGAAATAAAAATTGACAGCTTTCTCAGTTACATTTGTATAAAGCCAAGTGCAACAAGGAGGAAAATTTCATCCCCAATAGCTAACATGGAGAGGAGAAATTTCTTTCAACCTATTCCTGTAAGTGGACTAAAATCTTAACCAAGATATTTTTCTCCCCCTTCCCTTTTTATTGCCACTCTACATCCTGCATTTCACTGAGAGAGGAAGAAGGAAAGCAACAAAGACAGAAGTTTTTGAAAAATTTTGGGCCCTGGGCAGAAATTATTGTAACTTTTGTCTTCTTACCAGACACAGCTCAGCTTCTGTCTTATCTTGTCTGCAAGGATGATCATAGACTGGTCTCAGTGAAGCAAGATGGGAATTCTGCTACCAATTTGAACAGGATTTCATTCAGAATGTGTATTTACTTGACATAGTTGGCTGTAAATATGATTAAACACAGACTGAGACAAATTTCTTGTTTGTATATTTTTTTCCCCCTCAATGTCCATTTCATAATTACTCTTCTTTCCCAGGACTTAGTCTGACATTATACTTTCAAGAAGAAACAAGGAGTTGTTTATTTTGTTTTTAATAACAATTATTTGGAAAAACAAACTTTTAGTTGCTTAAAAGTCAAATCTAATACCCAAGCCCATGCTTAGTATACTAGTACATGATCCATAGTACAAGTAAGTCAAATGTACAAGCCTGCTCCCAACTCTTCCTTAAGGTGGGATCAGTCATCCTTGGGCAGAGACAGAGAAACTGTACCTGAAGTAGTTCTAAACCATTACGTGTAACTAGCAGCCCATAAAATAAATGAGTGACATTTACAGGTTGCAAATAAAGAGAAATATGAAGTTTATAGCAATTAACAAAAATGAGGGTCAAGGATGAAAACAAAGAACTCATGATCCACCTGAAAAATAACTGATGTCCCAAATTTATATACTGTTTCAAGAAGATTTTGGTGCATACATTACAGTGTCCCAGATAAGTTGTTTGTAACCCAAATACTTTAGTTCTGAATTCCAAGGACAATTCTCTCTCCTTTCCTCCCCTGCCCCCCCCCCCACCCCCCCCTTCTATTTTTCCCCTATGTAGAGTTTGCTTACTACTGGTGTTTCACATCAAAACAAAGAAAATTTAGGAAAAAAAAACCCACTTTATTGTGTTAATAAGACACACTAGGTCAGGTCAAAATGACACAGGAGGTTGATAAATCTTCATGTAATCTTTACCTTAAGATTAAATACTTCAATAAAACATTAATCCTATGAGAATTTAAGTATTTAGGATTTAATTAAGAAAATTTTCCTTAGTTCTTGTAAGACAAAATTATATTGAAATATATATTCATGAGTCCTGTGACCCTGGCATCAGCTACAGTTTACCATCAGGGCTTTTGGGAGAAGTGGCAAAAAAGAAAAGCAATCTGGGATGACTTTTCTATGGCAATTTGTTAAGCAAATGACAGATTCACACTTCAAGCTGGTCACTGCACATGACTAAAGTACAGCATCTGCAGTGAATTTTCACCTCTGGCTGAAGGAGGAGAAGCATCCAGGGTGGCCCCTTCTCCAGTCCCAGCATGGCAGGAATAGAGATGACTGATGCTTGTTATGAAAATCAAATTAGAGAAATCAATCTGCAAAATTTAGAGTACAGCTTGAATTTAATCTCTCCCATTTTGCTACCATGTCCTGGCTAAATCCAACATTTGCATTACCTAGCTTCAGTCTTTAAACAGAAAATATTTTGAAGTTGCTAGATGCATGCTGAGTGTTTTGAAATCCTCTAGTAAAACTACATTTTAATGTCAAAGTCATTTAGGAACCTAACACTCATATACCTTTATTCATAATATATATATATTTTAAAATTTTATTCCAGAATCACATTAGGGACATTTTACTATTTATATTAAGGCTGTATGACAGGAATCCAATAATTGTACATAATGTGGTTGCTATCAGCCTTACATACTTACATATATGTGTTTTCATGGCTTGAGTTTTGGGATTAATTTAGAAATAAAACTATCATGACCTGATACTAGGCTCCAGAATTCCCCCAAACCAACTGGAGAAATGAATCATCAGAAAAAGCTAAAATTCAAAGAACCTAAACATCAAAAAAAATGCCCCAAACACAGCAACATAGCACAGAGGCTAGTCTCAGACACAAGTGATAACGTTTCCTTTACCTAACAATGTAGCAACATCTCAGCTAGTCATTCTTAACACCCTCCATAGTTAACAGATAGAAAAAGGTGCATCTAGAAAGTAATTTATTTAATTGCAAGGAAGAAATATTAGAGCTCAATTCAGCTACCAAGACTGAAACATCTGTGGGTCCTTCCAATGACATGACACAGGGCATACGTATGGAGCACACAACCCCCAGAAGTTGATACAGGAGCCTGGACAGGAACTCATGGCCAATTCAGCCCAAAAATGCATTATATTAGCCACACCTTAGAAGCTAATATTCTCTCCACTGATCACCACGGTACCCCAGTTGACTAGCTTACCTATAGGCATCCACAGTACAGACAGGTGAAGTCAGGGAGATGAAACATAACCCATGTGCCTCCCACACAAAACACACACGTCACAACAAACTGACCTGCAAAGCAAAGAGGAGTTTCACATGATCTTGCAGGTAATAAACTCAGACAATTAATAAGCAAAGAAAAATATACAAGAATTAAATCTTTCTACAGATTAAAAATGGTGGCCCAAATGTACCACCAATCATCCAAGGACAGATTTACCATCCCCACTTGCAAAGTACGCTGATTTCTAGAATCCATCCTATCACCATCCTATCACTCATCAGAGGAAGAACAGAAAAACACCACAAACTATGGCTGAGACCGAAGTGGAAACCATGTGCTTTATTTCTCAATCTACTGACATTGAGATTTTTTAAGTCAAGAGTGAAAGAAACAATTTGGACTGAAATCACCTTCCAATGTATCCAATGCTCTTTTTTTTGTCTCCAACTCTGTCGGAGTATAGAGTTTAAAAAAATCTAAAAACCTTCAAAGCTTTTGACCACATTGAGGAAAACAAAACTGTACTCAGGTAAGACACCTTTGTTGAATCAGTCATGTTTTACACAAGAATTTTGTTGACTGAAGGCAGCTCAGACCAAAATAGTCAGGAAACCCTTATTTTAGTCTTGCATGGTTATGAATGCAAAGCTTTTCAATCACTGGAGTGACAAAAATGTCATACTGACTCCAACACCCTACTTTAACTATGGATTTCAATAACTGCTCTGAAGAACTTCCTGAAGATAGATGCATCCGATGCAACAAATGACAAAGGTATTCTCTACACATACTGTGGACCTCTTCCAACAGCTTCTATATTCCTTTGAATATAGAATTCCCAATGAATGTCAAAAAAGTCTCCTGCCTCCTTACCTGTTCCCTCAGTGTTTGTAACTTCTTCCTAGTATTGAAAAAAATAATGTTTTTCTCCTTCATCTGCAAACACTGACTTATTTTTCTTCCTGTGTTTCCAAGACTGCAAGAACTAAAGTGGAACCGTGCAACTATGTTGTCCTTTACCTAATAATCAGATTTTTTTTCCCCCCACACTTATGTCAACAGGAACATTAACTGCTCTAGCAGTTCTGTTTGTCATTCCAGGTGCAGAGTCAGTAGAGGGAGCACAAGAGCCCACAGAAAAATATCAAAGAGCTACCAAAAAATCCTTAGTGATTATTCAGTCATCATTATTAGTACCACGGGTGGGTGAGAGGTATTTTCTTGAATATGCCCAACTACCTCACCAGGTAACAAACGCTTAAAAATTCTGTAAGACAATCATAATGCTTTGAGGAAAAAACCCTATCCAAACCCCAAACATTTAGCAGTATAGAATTAAAAGCTGGAAAGCACTCTCACTAAGCAGAAAAACAACTTTCTTAAAATAGGCATCTTAATCATAATGCTGAATAACTTCCTATTTTAGTAACCGCCACAAATTATTTCTGACCGCATTCAGTGCATAGCTTGTAATAAAATATAACAATCATAGCATCATTCATCAGGATTCATCAAAAATTACAGTTCTGTTGAGACCTTGGTCAAAATTTTATTATATAACTGAAAACAAGAGAAATTTCTTGGGTTCAGATTCTGTAATTAAACACAAATCTCAGTCCAGGTTCCTCCAAAATTTGCTGAATTCCCAAAGTTTTTCAAGAATTCCTCATGTCTGGCTGCCGGAAATCCCTGGACTCAGTTTGAGAGAACTTGGACCTATTTATGGGTTTTTATCAAAACTATGAGAAATTCAATTATTTTTCATGGGTTTGGCTTGGTATCAAATACAACACTGCATTTCTAAGTGCGCCTCATTTCAACTTTTCAGTTTTATTTGAACCTCAAAGTAAGATCAGGAGGACAAAGTCTTTTCTCATATTACTGAATATAAATCCAAACTAATCATGCTGATTTTATTGGTGCTATTCCAGTGTTACATCATTTCAAATGAAAACTTTCACATGCATTTCAAGGCTGAGGGTCAAAAAAAAAAACCCAAAAAAACCACCAACTCTTTTTATGAATCTTTGCAAACTGCTGAACTGAATATTTTCCCATTACTGTGCATAAGTCTGCTACATTTTGGGGTACAAAATCCTACCAGAGGACTGAGCACAGTTGCATAACTAAGCATATGCAAGAATATGCTCTTCTATGTCATCTCACGCTAATTACATGAAATTTGCGTTCTTTAGTCATGACTGAAAGTTGTTTGAAGACCCAGTTACTCATGCGGAACAGCTCTAAAACCCCACTCTAGATTCATTTTCCCGAAGTATAAAATCCATCAAAATATCTTACTACTTTTTACTTCCTATCCAAATCAACCTATTCTCTGTAAAACAGAAGACACTAATCTTTTGCTTCTTACATTTTCACACATTAAATATGGAGTGCTATGCTTTTGAAGAATAATAGGAATGGAGAAACAACAAATGAGAAGAATGAGAAAAATCATCCAAAAAAAAAATGTTAAAGAAAAAAAAAATCAGTTCACTTTGTACAGTAAGTCTAGTACTCATTAAAGTTCTGGAGAGCTGCTCTATAAAGCCAGTTGATCATTTCCTTATACACTAACGCAGCTCACACCCAAAGTCTGGAGATAGGTATTTCACCATTTAAAAAACAGTGATCCCTTCCAGTCCTTCCATCTTTGAAAGATTTTCATTTGGCCACTGAGTATGCCAGCAAAACTTTTTTCCTTCTGCTCTTGATGGACCATTCCAAAATCAGAGCTCAAATATGCAAACTCAAGGGTAGGTCTCACATGAAAGTCCAACCATTAAAAAGAAAAGAAAAAGAAAAAAAGAATCTTCTGGAATATTTGAATACCTTAGCATTGCCAAAGACCATGAAAATGCCTAGTAGTACCTTTCATACAAATTCCTGCATTTTATATGCTGGCTATCTGGGGTCTTAATGGCTACCACAGGACTTCAAGAAATTCCCATGTAGTATTTTAATATTCTTTTGAATTGAGTTACTGCACTGCTCAGACTGTATCTTTTTTTCATTCATGAATTATTTTCTTCTGCTGTCTATTTCCCATCTCATGTGAGGCGAAGCTAATATTTGCTTATCTATATTCAAATATTTATTTATATACATTCAGCAAGTATGAATCTGCCCAACTGTCATTAAAGCACTATATTTCTTGCACTTGTTTATAAGCCAGGACCCATTCTGAAAGGTCAGAGTGTATAAACAGTGTGTTTATTGTCTTCCAATTAGCTCTATATCACATTTGTGCAGCTGAAAGTTATCCTTCTGATAGCTAAGCTTTGCAAAATCAAGCTCATTATATTCATCATGTGGGTTATATAAGAAATAATGATAGTAACAAGGCTACCTTGTCATATCTAGGTCATTACCTTTAAGTCAAGATTCCTGTGAGCTTATTCCTTATATTAGGGTTCTAGTGGAGATTTACATCTACAAACCGGAGATGCATAAACAATTTTAGGTACTTTCAATTTTCTGCTGTCACAGCAAGGCACCAACACCTGCAACAAACTGACTTTCTAAAGATGATGGCTAAAGAGTTTCATGAAAAATAAGCTCCTCTCCAAGAGTCCAAAATTACCACCCAGAAATTGAGACCCACAAAGTGATTTAAAATATCATTGTTTTATACATGAAGTGAATAAATGGTTTACATACCAAAGTAAAAGCAGAGATAGAATTCTGACTGATAAATCCTACCTACATTAAACTGTATTTCATATCATTAAAACTAAAAGAACCAGATAATGACTATTTCGGAGGTACAGAAGACTTCAAAAAGCCCTCCTTAGAAAACAGATTTCAATATTATTTTTATTTCAAACAAGTTAATACCAAAACTATAGTATAGGCATTTAAAAATGCTAAACCAAGAACACTGAGGCATCACTGATTATAGTAGTATCCATGTACATAGGATACCTTTGTAAAATACATGAGACGGCACTAATAAAAGATACAGCTAATCTTACTTTATGGAGACTCAGAGAAATGCACAGTGCTGTACTACTGTACAGTCAGGTAATCTACTGCCTTTTTAAATAAATCTAAATATTAGGTCTAGGAGGGATCAACCTGAGAAAAATGCTAAAATATAACTGCTAAAGTTAATACTTACTTAATACTTGCTTTTCTACAAGACTTAAAATGAAAAGGCTTTCCAACTATTATAAGATGTACAGTCTTAATCTACATTTCAATAAGATATTTAAAGGCAATGCTGAAACTGTCAAGGACCCTTTCTTAAGCCTGAGAGAGGACTACAAAGGAATGCTGACAGTTTCATTTTCTGTGACACGGAAGCATTATTTTATCAAGAAAATGTTATTATATTGGTATTCATTTTAGCACTTCTCTTTGCGGACTCTTCAAACCCCCAGATGTATTTGGTAGCACAAATTCTACAGTACCACTTGTGTTGTCGGGAGCCCTTACGATAAAGGTAGATGAAGAGATTAACATAAATGTATATTCTTCTGTCACGTTTTTATACAGAAAGGCTAAAAATTAAACCAGAACGAAGTTTCCCATAAACTGTAAATTTACTCTAAAAAAGTATCATTCAACCTTAGATCTTAATTGTTACGATTCACATATATCATTACATTAACATGTATATGCCTGCTAAATGCAATTTTTGTATTTTTACTTTTTTAATCTTTGTTGTAAACTTTTTCAAAATAGCATATGAAGCACCTTGTTAAATTAACTCTTTCATTAATAACATGGCTCCAGTGAGAAAAAAGCTTTTATTCTTGTGTGAATGTATACATACAGACCATAAACAGTTTCTAATTAGTCACATGTGGATTCAAATGCAGACTTGTATGCCATAAACCAACAGTGAAGTGTATAAGAAACTGTCAGTCAGATCAAAAGTCAATCCAGAATCATCCCATTTGCAGAGCTGAGATGCTGTCACAGTTAGTTAGCCATGAATGTCTAAAACAGCAACCAAACTTTTATTCTAATTGAGCATGAGTTGAAAGGCTGCACACTTTGATGTCTTTGCTTTTATCATTTGTATATAGCTAAAAACAGCAGGGGTTTTTGTTGGTTCTTTTTTCTTCTGCTAGAAATAGGAGACATTACTTCTTATTGAAAATATACAGGTAGGTCAAGCTGTATTTGGAGAGCCAATGTATGGTTTTCAGTCATGAGTGTAATCACTTGCAGCACTAGTTCTCAAAAGAGCAATTACAGTAGTTTCTCATTACTATTTAACCTTTTCTTCCTGTCAGTTGTTGACCAAATCATAAAAAAATGCATCTTTGGAATATTATCCGGAATGACATCCTACATCTCTTAGGGAAACTGATCCCAAGGACTTTAACGGCACTGTCATTTTTCAATCCTCTAATTTTTCAGGAGGGGAGAGGGCAGCAGAGCCTGTTTGCAGGAAGCGTATTTGAGCAGATGCCTACAATCTGAGAACATGTTAACAGAAACTTGAGAGGCAGCAATGAAAAGTCCAGGCCTAATCTTATTATAGAAACACTCTGTCTGTTATATGAGGGAAATACACATAAAATGTGAGTCGGGTGGAGGAAACAAAGCAAAGGAACCCTTCACTGTGCTTCAAGGCAGAGCACAAACACACCCAATGCAGGGTGTCCTAGAGCCCCCCCTCCTCTTTTTATGAGACAAAAAAATACCCCTCTTGCAACATTAAAGTTAACATTCATTCACATCTCCCACTTCCCTGGAGGCAAGGTCTTACTACCTTCGACAAGACCCTACAGGATTCCCAAAATCCATCACCTCCCTGACAGTCTTTGCCTATGCTGGATAATCCCAGGCTTAAACTTAATTTACGGTGTCACAGCAGGGCTGTGGCTGGGCAATATCACTGTATGCACACCTGGATTCAGTGCTCTATGAGTACGACAGCACACAAACCTCCATCGAAAGCTACGCTGATTGCAGCAACATGCATGAAAAAGGAGGGGAGTTAAAGGGGCAGCAAGGCGACACGACTCCTCCACAATACAGGGACTTTTCTCCCTCCCAGTGCTGAGCAACGCATCTTGGGTAGGACAGAGTCTGCAAACATCTGCCCTTGTCGTGCACTCTGGTGTCACAGTGTAAGCCTTGTTAACAGTTGTGTCGGCTGAAGAAAACCCACATAGATAAATTCACTGCACATGATCCATGGCCAACTGGCTTTAATTACTATAGAATTTAGCTACAGGACAGACCCACGAACAAGCCACATCTCTGATGAACTGGTTCCTCCTGTACTTTCTGCAGCACTATCTGGCCTGATATAACATTACATCCCTGGGGTCAGAGCTGCAAATGCTGTCCCTGAGGACAGCCACCCTCCTCCAACCTCCACAAAAGTTCTTGCTCCCAGAAAAACCTCACCACTCATGTGGTGTGGCATTTGTTTAAATGTCAACTCCTTCTCCTGAGACTGGAATTTATTGCAATCTGAAGAAAGCAGCTTCAGCATACTTGTGAATGAAAGGAGAAATTTAAGAGGGAACCCCAAGGCAGCTATTTCTCAACCTGGAATTGCAACCTTCTGTATTTGGGCTTAAATACATTTTGTGCCAAAACTTAGAAGGGTGTATATGTAACCAAATCATTACCAGACCTAACCCATGCTGACAGAAAACAAAAATTTAACCAGATTCACAAGAGGGACTAGCAACTGGAGACATCAGGAGAGGAAGTAGTGCACAATCTATCCTTAAGTCTTCACAGAAGACACTTGACAAGGCAACAGCTTCTCCTGACATGAATTACCATAAAGTTCCTATAACTCTAAGGTCATACCTGAGACCAAGAAACCATTATGTTAGGGACTGCATGAAAACATGCTAAGGCACAAATTCAAGAACCTAAATAAACAGATGAAAAGGATTATTAGAAAATTATGACTTACTACCCAGATGAAGAGCAGAAGAAAAGGAGACCTATTTTGTTCTCAACTTTTTGTTTGTTTTCTTGAAGGAATAGTGTAACTCCACTGCTTTCAACGAGAGATAAAGCAATCTTTGATGATTTGTCCAAGGATACCCCAGAAATCCACAGCAAACCTGGGAACTGTATACAGCCAGAGGTCCATTCATAACACCATTCTAATTCCCACTGTTAGATAAAAGGTGATTAGAAAGGGTCTCCTCAAACATTTTTCATATTTAAACAGTGCCCAGTATACTCCCTCCAGATATACTACATCAGGGCTTCTCCTCTCCCTCCCTGCCTTGCTGGATGGGGGGCTAGATACATTGGGCATATGGTGGCAGTGGGGAAGGTAGTAGATTGTATAACTTAGCTTTAGTTTGAAATTAAAAAAAGGCTGCAGGATCTGTGGGAACAGAGTATCTAGCAGTGATTGTGGCCATTATTTTTCTCTTTTATAGTGCTACCTTTTAAACTACGCTTGAGATCTTTGTTGTTGTCTAGTACCCTGTGGCACTGGCCTGGTGTGATGAGACTTCAGCGAGATACAGAACATAAAAGCATACACTGTAAGTGTGATGAATTGCAATGACAGGGTTGGGTTGGAGGTAACTTGTGAATGATCTAGTGAATTGAAAATGCCTGCATGCTCTGCCTACTAGCAGTGAAAATAGAATACGGGCAGTGCCAGTTGTGTGCTACAGGCAGGAGCCTTGCTGAGAACACAGAGAAACACACCATACCTTATTAACACACCCAGCTTCTCAATGAGCTCTTTGGAAAACAAATACATAGCATCAGCAATCAACCATATTATTATTAATAATGCAGTTAAAATGTGTGGAGGAGGTGAATTTGGTATGAATCCAACATTTGAATTATGTAGTATTAAAATGAAAATCTCTGCTTAGGTACCCAGAGAACACAGACGTTGCTATAAAAACCCAATACGCAGCATACAAAGGCATGCAACTAAAACCCAGCTCAAGTCATGAATAAAAACAATGCAATAATTCTTTGCACTCTAGAGCTTCTTTCAGAAATCATTCTGCATGCATTCCCTGGTAAATACAACATCTTTGCAAGACAGATGAGGAACAGTATCCTGGTTTTCAGGATAGGAAACAGTCAAAATGATCCCACACCCCAACATCGGTGGAAGATTATTGATCAGAGTATACTATGATCATGACGCACGACCTTTATGTGGCATTTTAGCATAGCCTTTGGGATAGGTATCTCTTCAGTTCCTCCCCAAAGAGAAACACCAAAGTACCTTTCCTTTCCCTAGGCCATCAAAATAATGATGCTGAGCTATCATAGCCACTCTCTTCCTTTATTTTTCTTTCATTTTGTCACCTCCCCTTATGGGTTTCATTTTCCTTATTTGCATAAACCTACAAGAGTAAAACTGTATAGTTTCTGTGATTAAACAGATCTCAGTTCAAATCTTGTATTTATCGTCACAGAGCTCATGGTGACGCACTATGATAGAGAACTACAAATTCACATAAAAAGGACACAGTTTTTGTTGTTACAGTCAATTTCCTGAAAACTCAGTTAAAAACACAGGCTTAAACCAAAACACAGTTGTTATGCTTCAGTGTTTGCTGCCCCCCACCCTTCCCAATGTAAAAAACAATAGCATGGTATAAAACACAGCTTATATGTTATTACAGTTATAACTTACATAGATCTTCTTTATGGTGTGTCATGTTCAGGACCTGATTTTCAACTTATTGCACCACTGTAACACTTGAGATTTTTCAATAAAAATTGAAGTATAAAAATGAGAATTCCACTTCTAGCCTAAAGTATCAACAAAGGCATTCATTATTCCAAATGAACCCCTACCCCGAAACACTTCTTTTCTCTTGATAAGCTTTTCCTGGAGCACAAATAAAGCATTGCAACTCCAGGGAAGGTCTGGTATTTAACAACAATCTAATATCATGTATGTGTGCGTTATATTTTCCCAAAGTTGTTTGACACCTTTACATTCCCTCCACCCAACAACCAATAGGCCAATATCCTCCTTAAAACTCAAATACTATAGCTTTTCCTCTATTTAACCACTACTGTGGGATTTAAATGACTTCCAGACATAATGTTAATATTAGCTCACTTTAGACTGTGGCCTCTACACACTTTACCCCTAATCTTTTTCCATTCTGCTGTTGATAACCTCATCCTAATACAGGGATGAACTCTATTCCGGTCTTTCTATTTGATCTATGAGATATAAGTTTACCCGTTTTCAACATTAAACCTGTTCTTCAAAACCCGTTTTAAAAAGTATTCATCTAAACCATGTAATCTGTAAGCGATAGCCAAATAATGGTTTCATTATTCTGTAGAGTGCTTGGGCTGAAGAAACACTGTCTATTACTAGATACCAAACAGTTATTGCTTTTTTCCTTGACCTAAATAAAGTGAAATTATATATTCCATTATAAACTAGAGAAAAGTAACCACTGCTAGACAGTGATCTAAATATGAAAGAAACACCAAAACCACTTGGTGCTTTATTTTGCTGAGGCACTTTAACATAAGCAGCTTTATTCCCTCTCATGGGAGCACAGGGCTCTCATCTTTACCTATGCATGTATTTTTTGTGGGCACAAGAGGTAGAGACCTATGTCATACAGCTGTAAATAGAGATTTCAGCTAGGTGTTTGCCTTCCACATAGTTTGGCAAAAGGAGGAGAGAGCATCATGGACACTAAATGAAAAAAGTGTAATGAATTAAAATCCTCTGCCAAAAGTGGAAGATTCTCTGAATGCTACAGCAGTTTTAGTCTAGCTTTCCACACCAGGTTTGAAAAAGCAGGTAGTTGCAAGTGGAAGCTGAGTATAAAAGTATCTGCCATCCTTGAACAACAAGATTTACACCAACTGAGTGTCATGCTTTTCTCTATGGGAGGGGACGAACCTTTGAGAGGCTCCTGAACACCATGCATCCTGCTGTTTTACCTTGCTCAATGTGCACAGTGCACTTGACCAGGTCACCAACTGAGATCCCTACATCTCTGAAGGTTACTGCTCACTATTTAGTTCCAAAATAAAATTATTTTTCATAAATTAATGGAACTGTAGAGAAAAAAGGAAAAAATGCACACACACACACACAAAAAAAAAAAAGAAATCCCAAAGCTCAAGTATACATTTATCCATTATGAAAATTTTTCCAGAAGAAATCACCTGCAACCCTCAATGTCAGAAGACAGTATCAAGTACACAATATCAATTCCTTCTGATTATTAACGGAACATTTACCCAACTGGGATAGAGTCCATTTTTTAACTAAGACCAGGAATAAGGAGAAAGAAACCTTTATTTTCAGTACTTTTACAGCTGATGAAACCTCTTGTATATGAGATCTAAACCCATAAAACTTTTTTCCTTTGTTTTATTAACATATTTCAAGTTGATCTGGATAAGCCACTGAATTACTGAATATTTGTTCAATCTAAACCTTTATACATTTCTAGACTGACCTGTTGTTGGGAGGTTTTTCTGTTCTTATTTTTAAATTCAACATGTCTATTGTGGGATAAACCCTTTTTCTCCTATATTAAAAAATTCTGACTTTACTAATTGCTGTAAAATGAACAGTAATTTTTTTCCACCTTTTTGTTATTATAAGCCAAAATATCTCATCCCTATTGATTAATGATGCTAACCAACGGCACTGACATCTGATTACCATCAAGAATGTGTTTTCTCTATTAAAAAGAAAATTGGCTGATACTTTAACAGAAACATGATCCAGAAGTTATACTCCCATATCTTAAAATTTGAAGTATTCTGTCAAGCAGAAAGGGAGAGAAAAATATGTTGATGTTCCCCCCCCTTGCTTTTCATACAGCTGATGAAAAGAAAAATATTTCCAGTTTTGCTGTGCATTTTGCTGCAAACTTGTCATATATCTCTAATCATTCTAATAATTCCTACTAAATGTGGTTACTAGCTTCAGTGACAGTTTTGTGGGGAGGAAATCACAAGCCATAAAAAAAAGCCTTAAAAAAAAAAGGCACATTTTATTCGTTTCTTTTTGAAAATTGTTATCATTGCTGCAAAAATATGTCTCCATCGGAGAAGTGGAACACTAAGGAAACCATTGCGAGGAGGAGGATGTGAGGCATCTTACCACAGCAATGAGTGGGAGTTTCCTTGTAGTTGCTGTAATAGTAGTGTTAATTCTTAACTAAAAGGCCATAATGATAACATCTAGAAAACAGCACAATGCTCTGTAATGTAACATCAGTGTTCTACTGCAGGGTGATAACCAGCTGCAAACAAAACAAATTAATTTGTTAAAAGTATATAGCCTCACTCTGCATTGCTTTAAAGTTCATAAAATCATAGAACGATTTGGGTTGGAAGAAACCTTAAAGCTCATCTAGTTCCAACCACCCTGCCATAGGCAGGGACACCTTCCACTAGACCGGGTTGCTCCAAGCCATGTCCAGCTTGGCCTTGAACACTGCCAGGGATGGGGCAGCCACAGCTTCTCTGTGCCTGTGTCTCACACTCTCACAGTAAGTAACTTCTACCTAGTATCTGATCAGTCAGTTTAAAGCCATTCCCCTTTGTCCTGTCACTGCCTGCCCTGTAAAAAGCCCCTCTGCAGCTTTCTTGTTGGACTGTTTAGGCACTGGAAGCTGCTCTAAGGTCTACCCTGAGCCTTCTCCAGGCTGAACAAGCCCAGCTTTCTCAGCCTGTCTCCATAGGAGAGGTGCACGAGCCCTCAGAGCATCTTTGTGGCCTCCTCTGGACAACTGATGGAAGCTTCAAACCAAGATTTTCTTTAAGCTGTGGGGGTTTTGAGTTTTGGGGTTTTTTGGTTTGTGGTGTGGTTTTTGCGGTGTTTTTTTTGTTTGGGGTTTTTTTTTGTTGTTGTTGGAGTTTTTTGGGGTTTTTTTGGTTGTTTTTTTTTCTTTTAAGAGCATCTGATGGAGGAAGAGCTTTGAAAGGGGGAAGTTCTCAAACCGCCATTTCAAGTGTTTTGTTTTGTTTTCAGAATATATTTGACTTAGGACAAAAGGAGAACAAGGAAAGTCTAAGTAGCACTCTCAAGTAAAAAAGGACAACTGGGAGGGCAGAATTTTGGTTGAAGATTTCTGTTACATCCTGTACATCCAGTCTCTGGGGTGAATGAGCCAAAACGCTGAACTCTATCAATGCCATTCTGGCTTTTGAATGAATGTGACAGTGAGAGGCTGTGGGAAGCAACTTAACACAAATGGAAAATTTGCAAGTGAAGAACTATAATAATCGTCTCCCATAACAGTCAGGTCAGGTTTCAAGGGGTTTTTTGTTGGGGTTTTTTTTTTTTTCCTTCCCCCACTCTTGCAGAGTGCAGTTTAGCTGGCACATTTTGTTCAGGATGCTTATGAGAATGACTAACAATTTTCTGCTACTGATAAATAGGTTAGGTCACTCAGACTACAGCACAGACAAACAGCACCAAGAGCCTCAGTGAACTCCACTGATTGTCATGTATCTAGAAAAGAACTCAAGCAGTTATGGAAAATGTATCTTTTAATTATTTCCATGCCCTCAGCTGCTGCAAATCAGAAGTTTTCTGTTGAATTCAGTATAGCATAGCAATTCCCACAGCTGGGGATAGCAGCTCTTTCCCTCCCCAG
>NW_009944806.1:56526-68823 GCF_000696875.1 Nestor notabilis
CTGTGCAACAGAACAGCTCTACTGCAGGCCTTCAGCACCCTTGTGTTAAAGGCAAAAGACACAAGGTTCAACCACCCCAGCAGAGTACCATACAAAGTAGGTCAACTAGAGACAAATATACCACAGGTTAAATAGTTATCCTGTAGTAGCAGCCCAGATACATCTCTTGCCATAGTCCATACTGGCTGACCTCACTTTCAGGGAACTACCATAGAAAAGGCTAAAGTTTTGCAAGTTCACATGCTAGCCTACCTTATTACAAGAAGTTTAGACTGCCAAAACCTTTACAATTTCTAGAATCACAGTCCCATGTCCTCTGCCCCAGACAAAACTTAACAGAAATATTTAGTGTAACACATGCATTTTATTATGAGTTATTCTGCTGGTTGCAACCAGCATTTAGACCAGTTGATCTCTTCTGAAATAGCCCATTCCTTCTGGTAGTAGTACAATGTCATTAGATTCCATCAGAAGCAGACACTGCATCACATTCAAGAAAACAGTAACTTCCTGACCCAAATGTCATCTCTCTTATCAAGCTGTATACACTCCTATGGTGCTGCAGCTTCCCTGCCTCTGTCACAGCAGAGCTCTTGTTCCGTTTATAGCTGACAAAATGACATGTAGACACAGCATATCTCATTGCTACACCACTTCTACTGGGCAAAACTAAGGAGAAATTAGGATTTTGCAACTTTTTCAAGTTGAAATTGAATTTAACGCCTTTTTCCATTAAACAATTAGTAGGTTTCAAATTCCAGAATTCCATTCCAAAGCCATTAGAAACTGCAAATTCCAAATTCCAAAACAAATTCCAAAGCCATTAGAAACTGCAAATTCATGCTGATATTTGATTCATCATTACATACCACTTGTGTCCTATTTAGCAAAACCAGATTAGATGGTACATTACCATACTCATCTACACTGAAGCAGTCTAATGCAGAAAAATTGGAAGAGCGGTCTAGAAGGGCAGGGGTTTTTTCCCTTTTTTTCAGGGCAATCAAGTCAAGCCTGATTTTTCTACAGTGACCCCTTTTCCTGGATCTTCAGCTTCATACCCAACGCTCTCTGCATTTCATTCATACTTTTGGCTGTACATTTCTATTAAGAGTTGCAGGAATAACCACCGTATCTCTGTTCATATTGGATTCAGGCAAATGTCTTTAATATTTCAGGTTTTTAATTGACAAACTTAAGCTCACAACACATGAACCTTTAAAGCAACACATCATGGAGAAACCTCAGGAAAGCACTTGGGAGCAGCCAGACAACTGAGCTGGGGCAGAGAAGTTCAGGGATTAGTGGTGATGTTACAGAGAAGCATTTGGGGCACACAGAAGGAGGCAGGGACTAAACCTAGTGATGGCAAGAAAACTTCCTAAAAGCCTTTTCAGCACTGCACAGAACATGCTACAACTCTTGAGAGTCACTTAGCCAAAACCAAGCCTAGAAGCAAGGAACAGCCAACAAGAACACAGCAAGCAATCATTTCTGCCATCCATGGCTACTCTAAGTTTTCTCTATTTAAGAATATCTCTGGTATAATTACAATGAAACCTGGCTTTGCCAAATTTAAAGCCTTTTGGTCCCCATAGACCACACACTAAAGAAGATACCTGGGCAAGCTCACCACAAAGCTCTATCTCAAGGCTACACCACAGCTTCACACCTCACTGTATTATTAACTGCAAAAGTTTAATCCAAATCCTCCAGAATAAGGCCAAACACCATACCGAAATCCACATGATGCACCAAAACCATCAGGAAAACAAAAGCTGCACTGAGGTTAGCTTGACAAGCCATGAAGCTGCAAGTAACAGAAAAAGGAGACAGTGGCAGTGGCTCTCCTGGACCCTTTCTCTCAAGTGTTACAGAGAGCATGCTGACACATGTGAGAGGTTTTCAGTAATCCAAAAGCCACACATACAGCCATCCCTTCTTCCACAGTGCTCAGGCTGGCTGCACTGCAGGATACAGCTGACTGCCCACCAGTGACCCCAGCACCCAGGTGCTGCTCATACACCATCACTCCCTCAGGTGAGCAGCATCACCCTACATCCACACCCAGCCTGAGCCAGCCCACAGGCTTTTACTTTTGACATACTTAACTTTGGGCTTCAGAGTATACTAACCACTTTTTCAATTCCATTAGCCATCAGGTCTGCAAACAGTAGATGTCCTTCAGGTGTCTATAGAGCTTGAGAGGGTTTTAATTACCGTAGCTGTAACAAAGTATTTTCATATTCTCCTGGTTTTTTATTGTATTCCATTAGCAGTGACCTACTTAAAAGCAAGAATAATCCTTTTTAGACCAAATAAACAAGGCCACAAGCTTTTCCTATGCCGTGCTAACCCGATTCCTAGTTATATAAAGACGTGTGTATGAAGTACAACTGTTGAAGAGACCCATCTCCCTGCGTAACACTGGAAAGACTTTTGTGCCATACACATCCAGCTCTGGGGTCCATGCTGCAAAACAGAGGCAAGGCCATGGCAATGAATTTGAGGTGGGGCCACAAAAATGACTCACAGCTGAATCTTCAGGACCTCAGCCTCTTCACTCACTCCGCAGAGGGCCAGGTGATTGTCTGTCTACACATTAAATATGTGTCTGATAGCATGGAGGGGTACAGTCTCCCAAACAAATGCAGTGACTGACAGTGATGCAGTGAACTTGAACTGTGACCCAGTTTTCTCCGGACACCTCCTCTGGGAATGCTCCTGGCTGCTAGTTGAGGCAAGAAAGGAAAACAGAAATTTCCCCAGCACGAAGAAAACCTCTTCTCCTCATTAGCTGGGGAGCACACAGTGGTCTCACTCATTGCTCCTGTGTGCAGACCTCTCCTTTAGCTGTTTCTACCCTAAGCTATCTCCTGAGTTATTTGGATTTTCCTCCTTTAGCCCTGTTAGGTTCTTTGCGATGAAGAATTATTTTTCAAAATGTATCAGTGGCATCAAAATGCCTTTTATTAAACATCACACTTTATAATACCTACAGGGCTTAAAAAATTATTGCATTTTCCTTTGCCATCTACTTCAAGTGCTGAGTCACAACTCAAATGACTTTTCTTTTCTTTTTTTTTTTAATTTTTCTTGAAGAGCCCACTAAACATGTACAAGTACATAGTGACCTGAGACATCACTGCTGGGGCATCCAGTAGCAGAAAAATGTTTGGTGTCAGTCAACTCCCACGTTTTTTTTCCCTTTGAAGTAATGGAAAATTGTTCCCTTTATACATAACCTGTTAGGTCCCCAAATCTGCTGGGTATTTTCCTGCAGTAAGTGATCTGCCTATTGTGTTTCCCCTACTCATTCCTAGAGAAATGAGCCTGTCATGATTCACCTTTTAGCTTCTACCTTACAGCAAAATCTTTTTAAAAATATGTATTGTGCGGAAGCTGAGCTTTTCCAGTTTCTTTTAATGCTCTGTCCAGAGGACCCCTGTCCGCAGGAGGACAACTTCCATCTCTTTGTCAAGTTTTTTATGCCCCTGCTCTTTCACAGCACATGCAGTGGACGAATGCTGGTATTTCACGGCAGACAAGACTCTTTTTAAAGTGATTTAACCTATTCAAAAATTTGTTCAATGGAGACAATTTCAACAACATTAACCCTGTGTTTTACCTAAATCCTGGATTTTACTATCAATGGCTTTCTAAAAAAAATTGTTTAAAAGCATTTATAATACTAAAACCTCTTCTAACAGTTTACTCAAGCCAAGCTTAATAAAGCATTCTTCCCTCAAACTGACAGAACTAGTCACTTTTCTAACAAGGTTCCCATAACATACTTTGAACTAATAATGCTGAGTTTCCCCAGTGTCTCCGTATAGTATGCCAGTACCCTTACTATACCATCCGTCACATTTCTGGCATCCTCTTCATACACCAAGGATTACCCATGTTTGACCAGCTGTCATAGTAAGTACAAGCTCCATATCTTTGTCTGTCTTGGCTCCATCTTTGAGCCGAGTTTTGAGATCTCTCTGCTCCAAGAGTAGTCTGCATTTTCCCCCCCAGGATATGCATGATTTCCCTTTCTTAGGAAAGTTTAACCTTTCAAAAAGTTAATTCCAAATGTTCTGTTTTCTTTTTTGTATGATTTTGCATGGTGTCAGTCTGGTACTTTATGAGTCAGATCCCCGTAATCGCAAAACGCAATTAGCGCAGTTCAAAACATCCATAGTTTCATTTTATTTTTGTGCCTCAGATTAAAGACATATTTCTCATATACTCTATTTTTACATGGCATGTTACATTCAAATCTCTGCAGCACTGTTTTATGCTTATCATTCTACAAAACAACTGAAAACAGTCAAAAAAGTACAGTGTTTTGGAACGCTTCTCCAGAAAGAAAGTGGCTTTGGTTCGCTTTGTTTTCCCGTACGCTCATTTACTTCTAAGATAGTGTTCAGTTACCACTCTGAATCACCTGCCTTGAAAAAGGTTTGTTATTCAGCAATGCATTTCCATTTGCCTTTGCCCACCAGAAATTGTTTTCCTTTTGTTCATCCCTCCGCAAACTTCCTGCAAAAGCACTTAAAATACAATTGCTAATATCACAAAAGCAGTCCAAAATAAGTTTAGTTTTTCCCTGTAAAACAGGACTTGATTCTCTTTTGGGAGAAGGTGATATGAAACTGACATGGGAAACCAGCAACAGGGTTGTAAGCTCCATCTTCCAGCTTTACCGACTCACGAATGCCACTTGGATGTATCTTACAGGGAAAAACTGGGGTTTTAGAAACAAACTTCATACATGAAATCTCAGACTGATGGTGGGGCTGGTCACTTGATCCCAGCCTCCTTGTGGACCACACCACCTCCAAGTGCCTAGATCATCTCCCTCTTCCAGGAATGTGATTGCTGCAGGAGTCACTAGATTCCTGCTCTGCCTCTCTTCAGAATTAATGCAATTCAGTGGATAATCCAACTCTAAAAATCTCCTGGACCATTTTAAATGTTTGGCTTCCTTCTTAATTACAGCGATTGTATGAGCACAAGCACTAACAGCTATAAGTGTACTGCTAAACTAGGCTTTTAACCTGCAAAGCCCAACTGTGAGATCCTTTCAAAACCTCAAACATTAGTTTTCATTGTGTGTTTGAATGCTCAAGCGTAGAAAGTAAGACAGAGAGGAAAAATCACTTTAAAATTAAGTATCTACTAGCTTGGTCCACAAATGCCATCTCTTTAAATCATTAATAATATTTTTATTTTCTAAAATATTTTCTAAAACTTTCAAAAAATAAAAGGTGGGAAATGAAACATATAAAAAGGTAACTAACAGTGCACAGCTAAAATGCACTTTGAAAAAGCATACCACACTAGTCACCTGTCTTATCAAAGACACAAGTATGGCACAAAGTAGATGGATAATAAAAGGATACCACTTAAACCATTTAGCTAATCAGTCCAAATTGGAAAGAAGATATTAAAATTCACAGATACTGTTTAAATAAAGGAATATGCACCATGTGATTCAAAACATTTTATAAAATGTCAGGTTAGAAATGCTAAATTCTAATAAAGATATCTAGTCTCACATTCCTTTGGATTGAAAGCTTTATAGTATTAGAATATGCTAAGTTACACAGGGCCACAGGCAGAGGTGACACAAATGGTTGTGCAAATTTCCCATTGGCAAGTGTGTGCAAGATTCAGTAATTCGCAGCAGAGAAGGGAAGTACATTACAAGAGGGAGTAGCTGGATAGAAGCAACAGGATACAAATGAAATTATGTAAATAAATGCTATGCAAATTTGCCACATCTTTTTAAAAGGCAATGAATTGCATGATATTTATTTCTCAACACAAATAATTGTCAAGTTCTTCGGTGTGCTGTATTCAGGGGGCTGGTGTAGGGTGAATAAACATCAGGGCTGGTTATTTCAACTGAATCTAGATTGTAAGTGTTTTTTCAGGTAAACAAGCTAATGCTTGGAGCAAAACACCATAGTAATATGGTTACAAAAGTGCATAGATGAGTGTCATACAATGACATTCGATTTAAGATGGTTGAATATTTGTTCAATTACTTTTAAAAACTGTAACTGAGAATTTTGGTTTTCATAGAAATGCATTCGTAAATTAAAAGCACACATCTTTAAGAATATTTCATTGTTTGGTCACAAACACTTCAAGTAACAAGAAACTATTTCCTGACCAGCTCCCCACTGTGTAATAACTTGAACGATGGCTGTTCCATGAAGAAACCAAGATGATGGGAAGAAAATAAATCTTCCAAGAACTCCTGTCAATCATTTGCTGATTGTGTTGTAAAATATTGACTACTGAGGCCAGAATTCAGTTCAATAAATTAACTGAGCAAATTATTTAATTCTTCTTTAAAGATAAAAATTCAGGAAATGAAACACATATGTATATCATTGCTGCATGTAAATAATTTACAAAACCAAAAAGCACTCCATCTCCTTCTTATAAAAATTAGATGTGTGCATTGACAAACTCTTTGTCCCTATCTTATGAGCACCTTAAAATGGAGCAAGGACTTCTTATTAAGAGCTGGAAGCAGCAGAGTTTGCAGTGGATCCTGCAAGCTACTGGCAAAATAACAGTGCTTGGGTTGTATTTTACATCATTAACTAACTGCGCTCCTTTCCATCATCTGTGGTTTCTTGCTAGTGCTATAATGTTATATACCTATATAATATACATGTGTATCATATGTAGATGTACAGCTATATATGCAAATATCTATATATTATATACACATATAAGTATGTACAATTATTCACATCCCTAGATGTTTGCACGAGGATTTTGTTTTCTTCTCCTGAAGTAAACATCACAAAAGTACCTTAAGGTTCAACCACGATGGTTTTCATTTACATTGCCACTAAGCACATAGATATGCCTGGCCACTAACCCGACATATTCCTGTCACTGGGGACAGTAGGTTCTTATCTTCCTAATGGACATTCCTCTACAAATGTCTGTGGCCTACCTGACTACAATCCTTTAAATTTTAATTCACTTTACATTTAGCCGAGTCATAAATACCATTTAGGTACCAATATTATGCTTTATGCAATCCCTAAGGTGGTGCTTTTATTTTAATGAAGCCATTTGCAATTTAAGAGGAAAAAAATAGTCCATCTTTGATTGAATATATTTGTCAGTTTTATTCCCGACTGGCATTTTTATGTGAAAACTTGAATAAAACTAGGGGATAGCTGCTTACCAACTGGAATAAAAGTTTCAGTGTGTTTTTGCCTTCAAAATTAGCTGAATAAATGGTCTTTGAAATTCATTTTTAAAATGTCAACGTCAACCATAATGAAAAATAAAATTCAGAATTAAGTTACATTACAAATGAAAAATTTCCTTGGATATTTGGTATTTTAGGAGAAATTATACAATAGCAGGTAACAGAACTTTCTATTAAAAATGTTACTTTTAGTATTATAGAAAAGCAGTGACTTACTGCACTTCCAAAATTATATCAGAAGACAAATATTGGAAGTGTTCTAATTTTCTTTATATTCTCAGATTTTTTATTGTGCAGTAGTTTGTATCTAGTAAGTACATGCTATTTCAGTGGATGAGAACATGTGGTGATACAAAAAGTAAGAGGAGAACTAAGGCAATATCACATAACTAACAGCAAAGTTCCTAACTTGAATCTCTGTAATTCCCTCATCCTGGATAATTTGATTTTCCTATTTCTATGGCTCTGGTGCAATGGGAGTTACAACAGGAAAGTGCCCTTTCCTTGTGCATAACAGCCAGAGGTTGCCTTGCATTGAGGGTCTTGCTTTATCAGAGTAAACAGGATTTTATCGTATCATCACGGTCACAGATCAATATGAGAATTTTTATATTAGAGGAAACTGTAACATTTCAGTCCAATCATGTTTGGAATCATCCAGGTCATCATTAAAAATAATTTCAAACAGAAATTATCACAGCATAATATTCAGGCCAGTTCTGACCAATGCTCCTGCAACAGTTTCCATGTCATGACAGCTGGGTGGTTTTTTATACTGGTGTATGGCAGTCAGGGCCACTCAGGGTTGTCTGGTCTCTGACTTTGAAAGCACTGCTGGCATTAGGGCAAACACAGATAATACTGAAACAACTAAAGTAAGAAATTCTGCTTTTTGGTTTCCTTGAAAACATCATGAACTGTCTCTTTATACATCCCTCAATAGAAAGTTCAGCAACAGAAAATGTTTTCCCAAAAAGCTGTTGAAATTGTGCTATTGGAAACATTCTTAAAGGCAATCCTAGCTTTACTTTTATCCTCATAAAATTTCACCGAGGCAGGTAAATGGCATCATTGCCATTTTGTAGATAGTAAATTACATCATAGGTCCCAGAAGGCAGTGAGATGCCTAGCTTCTGCTGAAATCAGTCCGAGTTAAACATCTGGAAATACTACAAATGCATAATACTGTGTGTAAATGAGACCACAGGTCTCTAGTAGTAAAGGAATGCTACCTATCTCAAGGTAAACACCACCTTAGTGAGAAAGAGATGCTCCAGAATTAGAGTTATTAACTCAGAGTTATTATTATACTTATTAAATGTAGGCATTGTCTAATTCCTACAAAAACCCTCTGTTATTAAGGAGATAAGAAACTTTTAAAGTCTGTTTTATAAAGGTATTGCAATGCAAACATAAATGATGAACTATTTTTTTTTTTTTATTTATCTGGACACAGACGATTTACCTACATAAGGTTATAAAATGGTTTCAGGTCAGGACTTTGTATGCTAACCTGGCCACTTACTGACACTTTGGGGTCTGTGTGCAACCATGCATACCAACTAAAGGTACACAGCAGTTCTTTTCATTAGTCCTGCAAAAATGGTTCTATGGATATTTAAAAATGCACATTTGAAAATCCATCCAGCCTTCTGGTTTTATCTTGATCCAGGCCACTGGTCATTCCTGATGTTTGGGGAAGAGGCAATGCTGTGAAAACTGAACATCTACAGCTTAGCCAAAAGGCTAAGAATGAGAACCAATTTGTATCAATGTCCATGGAGGTACAAAATCTGAGCTCTGTCTCTCAAGATCTGTGAGGCGGGAATACCCCATTTTGGCCAGCGTGATCACACCAACACCCCCCAAGCATTATTATCTTGTTCCATTAGCCATTCAAATGGAACACTAAAGTTAATTACCTGTTTCAGGAAACACCTATGAAAGTCATTGCTTTGAGCAGTAGAAATCTGATCCCACACAGCCTACAACATTTGGTTTGATCCACAGCTCCTGAAGTCAGTAGGAAAAAATGCAACTAATGTCCAACTAATTGATGGACTGGATCAGGACTCCAGTTTTCTACATGCTCAGATGTCTATCTTTTCAACTCAGCCAAAAATGTTAAAGGTTTGGTTTTAATTAATTGAACGCTAATCAGTAACGCCAAACTCACAAGAGCAAAATCCTCTTTCCATCAGTTTCTTGAATCCCATAGAACCACAAAAAGGCTCAGCTCCAAGGAGCAACTGTGGCACAGCTCTGCACTCGGGGCTGCGTGGGCACCAAGGTTTCTGGTCAGACTGGGGGCTAGTCATGCAGGAGCTGCTGTCTGTTCCAACATTTAAAGTGTATACAAAAGTCTCTAGCAAAGGGATTTAGGTCAGTATTTACATATTTGTCCAGTGATATTATGGGTGCTGTCAGCTAATACAACAAATGCATTTGTTGTTTTGATTGTTTATATTTTGGTTGCTTAGGGTTTTAGTTCTGTTTAGATTGTTGATATCTAGCAATACTTACTTGGAATAAGGCCAAAGTCAAGGTCAGTTCATTGGCAGATTCATTTCAGACCTTACAGTCTGGATGAAGAGTTGCTGGATATTCTTGAGGCAGTTCCTATACCAACGTATGTGCTCAGGAACAGTTTCTCTCATCACTAGTGCGAATCAAAGTTCTCATCAAGAAAATATTGTTGGATGATAAGACCAGACAGCAGGTTTTGTCTGATACAGATCTTGGCTTAATGAGATGAAGGGAAGTCTGCAATATAAGTAGTGCAAGAATACTAGGCAGGTCTAAGAAAACAGTGAAGTGTTCCTGCATATTCTTGTGAGTCAAAACAACAAGAAAGTATTTATAAGAGTAATTATTAGTTGACATCACTGATTATTTTTGCTGTTAGATGTTTTCCTCTGCTACAAACTGGAGTTACAGATCTGGCTGATTTCCTATAAAACAAGGATATCTAACTCACCAGCAAATCTGAAGACTTTATAGAGGAGAAAACCATAGCTCATTATCCCTACTTTATGGGTAAAATGAGATACAACCAGAGTGACCTGACTTGCCTGAAATCATTCCACCTAGCGTGGGTTTAGATACAGCTGGTTGCCTCAACACCAATCCAACAGTTTAGGCAGTAGGTAGTACTGTACACATCTCTCATTTAACCAGTTGCCAGGTTTAAGCATTATCTTGTCACAAAGATGTTTGTAAGAGTAGATGGTACAGTATATATGACTCTGGTCTAGCTAAAAAGCTTTGAGTATCACTTTGTCTTGGCTGCACCACTCATTGATTCTGAGATCAGATTTGAGCTAACACAGATCATACACACCTGCAGCAAGTACTGAAATGACCCGTTATTTCAAAGTAAAGTAAAATAAAATAAAATAAAACAAAACAAAATAAAATCTTCCTACGACATCCTTTCCATACACTCCATTTACAAGCATCCAATCTGAGAAGAGAGCATCTCAAAAACACCATAGTATGACAGTCACTCAGGGCCATATCTCATCATTGTGACTTCATGTAATTTCCTATTGGCAAGCAGACCTCAATAAAAGGCAGCAGGTTTTCACCATTTAAGGCTTACTAAATGTTCAGCTAAGTAACCATGAACCAGGCCTGGTTTTGTCAAGTATAAACGTATTTGTTTTGAAATCTGATCTGACTAAGGAGTGCATCAACCAAGATCTGAAACCACTTTTAGAACAATGGCTATTCTGGTCAACTCTTCATTTATATGAATTTATAACATGGTTTTCTCAAACTTTTTTTTTTTATTTTTTTTTCTATTTATCTATTTTTTTTCTGGATTTTTAATCCCTTTCATTCTTTTTTATTGCTGCTACACATAAAAATGAAAATTTATGAGCTTTTTCATACTGACTCTGAAAGCTCTTTTGTGGTCAGTATAGCAGCAACTTTCTACTTACTGAACTATTTCTCTTTCTGTACTATAGTGTATGGATCATTATTCTACCTTGTGTGCATTCTGTTGCATTTTGTCAGTGTCTTGGCTTTGACCATAATTTAACCTCTTCTGAGCTTGGACTTTTTTTGTGCTATCTGTAATTTGCTTCTAAATATGATCTTAGTCCAAGTGGTCAGTCTTCCGCTTATGCCCCTGCAGTCTATATTTATAGTTTCAGAATTTATGGACAGAAGTAAACTTCATCTCTTTTCTAATCTCCTAGAGATCATAGACCACTACATTATTACATTTCCTCCAGATGCCCATGTATTGTAGCGAAAAATTTAGGTTAGAAGAAAACATTTTAGGCCTCAAGAAACTAAACGGCTGTATGAGAAATGAGTTGTCAATAGTCATTAGGAAAACCCGTATGTTGGCCTACAAGAGAAGACATTTGCACTACAAGGTGCTAAGACTCCACATCTTCAAGAAGAGGCATGAAGGGTGTTTCCATAGAAAAGAACCTATGAGGAAAGCTACATTTTTAGCTGTTTACTTTTTAAAAAGGCATTTTCATCCTCTAAATTAACATTTTTCCCCAAAAAAAAAAAGCTTCTAAGTATGACCATGTTTCTTCTATGTAATGATTGGTGCCACACATCCAAAAGCAGTGTTCACCACAAGAAGTATCAAAATATCATGTAATCGGCAATTCCAGTGCTAGAATGAGCATTTCCTGAAGGGTGTCTGAATGAAGCTGGGTTATATATGATACTTCATAACAAAGTGAGACGCACAAAGCTAAAGGCATCCCCAAAGTCTACTTTATCTGTCCTAAACAAAATTAACAGTGTGTCTGAGTGCACTGTAAAATGCATGCCACATCACACGCCACCTTTCTTTTGAAAGCAAGCAAATATAGTAGAAATCCATACTCCGAAATTGTCACTTCACATTTTAACAAACGTATTTCCTAATTTCTGCCTACACTAGGCTTCCTCTGACAAAAGACCCCGTGTCTCAGAAAATGTAAAAAAAGCAGAAATAAGAACTTAATGTGGACCTTCCTGAAAGCTGACAAACATCCTAATTCCTTGGAAATACTGTATTACACAGCAGGCATGAACATGCCATGGCATTC
>NW_009944806.1:68854-80772 GCF_000696875.1 Nestor notabilis
TTGGCATTAACTTTGTCTGATTTATTTATACTCGTTTCCTTACTCCACTCCTGATGGCCCTTTCCTCGGCATGTCCGTCCCACAGAAGGCAGCCTGCAGACATCCACACTAGTTTGACATTGGTTATTTAGGACCTCAAGGCAACCCAGGCACAGTGCTGGCAAATTTACAGACCTGGAACTCAGACACAGGGATGAGTCACAAGATAACCACAGATTGAAAAATCACTACATATCTGCTGAAATGCTCTGCCCAATATGTGTGTTCTAGGGCCATCTCATAAAAGGATAAAACAAGACTTCTTCCGAGTTGAAGATAACGTATTTCACCTTCCAGTTGCCACAGGCTATGACGGTGCACCAGATTGGTTTCTGGGGCTCGGCTGATGCCTGTTAATTTGTCAAGCCACAGTAACTCAATGACATAACTAAACCCCTAGCAACAGTCACTGCCATTATGCTAAATGCCTTATGCTAGCAATCAAAATACAGTTATAGATATTAATGTACCATCTTAGAAGCCATGTTCAGCTAATAGAGAAACACTGGAAAATGTGCCAGAGAACTCTTTTCTTTTCCTGTGCCTTGGTGGTGGTGGATCTAGTCGGGGATTCAGCTATGACCCCTTGTAACATCTTACCACCCATGGCAGTGATTCTTCTAGGAATGCTAGTATCTAGGATCATCTTGCTCAGACAAGCACACAAGACTAAAGCAGGGCATTGACTGATCGCTTACAATTACGGTTTCAAACTGATGCCTGGAGTCCATGGGAGAACTCTGCTACACAGCGTTTCCCCCTAGCCGTGTCCAGATAAGTTAAAAACATGTCATGACCTTTTATATTCATTTTTCCTCCAGGAAAAAACAAACACATATCTCTTTTTATTTTTCCTCTCTGATTTAACAAGCATGCTTGAGGCTCATTATTAGACAGGGCTTTCTTATTAAATTTTACTCTATATTTCACTGTATATTGCTAGTTACATATTAAGCTAAATACTAAAGTTGCCTTTCATATTCAGGTTAGTAAAAGCATTCTAACCTTATAAATTGGGGGGGTTTGTTTTGGTTTGGTTTTTTTTTGGTCAAAGCATGTACCACACTTCTTAGCTCTGGGCTTCATTTCATTATTTCGAAATACACTCCTTAATTGACTGAGATAGCACAAATAATTCTTATTGATACAGTACCTTGTGTGTAGTCACAAGAGTAAGGGAGACCAGGATCTCTCCTACATGCTTCAGCAGAGTATTGGTGCCAAAACTAGCATTTTGGATACTTAGAATAATATTCCTGTGCACTAACATTGAAGCCCATCAGTTCCTTTAAAAGAGTGCAAATTCCCTCAGCTCCCAATCTATTCTACTCCCAGACTCCTCAAATTGGTAGTGAGGAAGTTAAACACTTCTGGCAGTGGGATGCTAGGGTGGATTCTGCAAACCAGCGTAGACAGGTCTTGGTTTAACTTTTGGCTGACAAGCTTTTGAAAGGGCAGTAGGTACTGCTGAGCTCTCCTGGAAATGTCATGGAACTAGGCAGGTCTAGTGCAGGTGTAAGATCAATTTACAGAGCATGTATCCCATGGTTATTTTCTTGACACACTGCGTAATACCAAGATACTGAACCCTAAATCTGTCTATAACCAAAGCAATACTGCAAGGCATTTCAGTTAATACCTGTGAAAGGATTAGCACTGTAGACAAGCCATCAGTGGCAACAGTGATTACCTACTACAAGTCATGAGGTGTGACAAAAAACTAAAGTGCAAAATTAAGCTTTTTACTAGGTTAGGGAGATTTCTGGTTTAGGTGCCTATACAAGGGTAGGGGATAGACTCTGTTTCACCTAATAAAGCATTAAGGATCAGTAAAACATGCTGCAAGACACTTATAGGGCCTGGGTGGCCAGGCAGATATGAACTAAAAGCTTCTTTATAACAGATTTACTGTAAACAAATAACATGAATTATTTGGAACTGATAAAAAGATTGCAAATTACACATCCCTGAATGCTATTAAATAGTCACTGGATCTTTTGGCAAACTTAGTAAAAGGTTGCACGGTGCTTTCAATGTAAAATCAGCCTCTTTGGTGGAAGGTAATGATGTCAACACTTATTTTATTTCTCTCTGGCAGATGCAGACTATAACATAAAGCAGATAAACCATCTCACATTTGCTTTTGAAAGGTGACAGGGTAGAAAGCAAGTACGCCCCAACCTTGTCCTCATCCACAGTACCCAGCCATGTGCTCTTAGCCTGGAGTAGGAGCGAGTCTATCTTCCCCTGACATTTGCTTTGAATGGCCTAGTATTAGTCAACCATGACTGATAAATTTGGGACCCAATGTGACTCTCAGTAACCTGACTGATACACTGCACTGTATATGGGAAACACACATGACAAAGATTTCTCCCAGTCTGTCTTCCCAACAGCGCTGGAGGCTTTTCTGCTCTGAATCTGCTGTGCTGGAGCTCCTTTGCTATAAGATATCCCCTGTCAAAATATGCACTTTTAGGAGGAAAATATACTCTGGAGTTAAAGCTGTGTGGATCAGAAGCAATCCTCCACCTAAGTTTTAATCCATTGACAGTATGATTAGGTCCTACACAACCATGTTGCCAATGAAAGCTCAATAAGAGCTACTTAGACAATAAAAATCTAAATAAATAATCTAAATCTATTTAAATAAATTTTTGAATCAATGTTATAATGGGTTATGAAACTGTATGTCTACATAGGTGGTCAAGTCTTTGTAGATTCCCCTGGTGAATGCCCATAAATCCATGACACAGTGGTCACAGACATTAGCATGACTCAGAGCTTAAAATTTGTGAGCTTGGTGTAACTGCAGTGTGTGTGTGTGTGTTCTTGCAGTGCTTGGATTAAATTGGCCACAATCTTAAGGCTTGAATCTCTGTTTCTGACAATAGAGATTTCACTTGGAAAAAAATATGAAAATTGAGTTCTTATGAATGCTAAATTATTTACATCTCCAGAACATGTCACTATGTCACACGTAATATGGTGAGTTCTAAAAATGTACAACTTGGTTGTTCACATGTTGACTGGTTTCCTTTGGAAATAAATATACAAGCAAATCTAAATATGACCGTCTTTTTCTCTAACTCAATTAGTTTGCATCTTGAGGTCTAAACAGAACACTTAAAGTGCATACAATTACAGCCAATTTCATCAGATCAGTCTATCAGTGACTATACAACATCCTTTGGGTTTGACATTTTAAGATATGAGTGTCCCCTCCATCCATATCTTCCTGAACATAATTGCACAAATACTGCTGATTTTCGTCTCACATCATCCTAAATGTTAAGTTATCCTGTTTACGTGCAACCACTTCTCATGGCTTCAGCTGTACCACTGCCTGAAGATACATTAAAATTTAGTGCTCTTTAGCAATAACGCTACTACTGTAAATCTTCTTTAGACCTTTAAAAAACCTTCCCCAGACTGGAAAAAATTCTGTATTATATCCTCTTTTGTTTTCTGGTGGTCATTAATGAGATTGAGCCACACTGCCTCAATCTCAAGCTACTCAGCACTTGCATCAGCATTGCAGACCGTCAGGAAAGGGCAAACCAATGCCACACAAAGAACAAGGTTTTAAATGCAACACAGGTTTTTCAGTTTTGGGGTTTTTTTCTCTGTTAGAAAAGCACATCCACTGTACAGTCAGGTTTCAGCCTTCAGAGTAACCATTCAAGAAAGGTTTACTGATGATAAAACTGGCATCTAGCATGGTCTTAGACAGGTGAACTATCTAATGCAGAATCCCTGTGCTAAAGAGATTACACACTAAAGCACTGAATGTAATAAAATGCTGCGTTAAATTTAGCAGGTGCTCGGTGTGCATTTATTAAGTGATTATTCCCTGTGCTGCTACTTCCCTTCTTTCTACTTTCAAAACCTTGAGCTTCCTTTTGCAATGATTCTTCTTGTGTCTTCGAGCTCCCTCTCCACTGAAGAAATTCACTGCTGCTCCACCAAAGACCCATATATCAGGTAATTGCAGTTAAGAGATATTTTGAAAGCTTAAACTGTGGTTGTCGTGGCTCTCCGCATGGGAATGAATTTCATTTCCTGTATACGTGCACATTTGAAGGCCCTGCAAGGCTTAAGACTCTTAAATAGTCTTTTTGTTCTTATGGCTTTTTATTCCATGTGAGGTTAAGCTCTTGTGTCATGGCATTTTTGTGTTGATTGGAGAGGGAAGGAAGCACTTCTAAAGCATTACTGTTTTCTAAATAATTCTAAATAGATATTAAGAAAAATATACTGTATAGAGTGACTGAATCTACTTCAACCCACTTCTGTTTTTTTCAATCATTCATGCACATTTATAAGAAAGTTAGCTTAACTTTGCCTCATATAAAAAAGTGATTTTAACTCATTCTTTATCCTCCAATACATATTATGAAGGTATTTCATGTATTGTTGCAGTTACATAGATGTACTGTGTAGAAAAAGCATCCCCAGATCAATCTATCTTTTCAGACCCAAAATATAAATATATATGGTTTATTCTGACACCCATTTTTTTATTAAGCAGTATAGTGTTTATTCAGTATATTAGCATTTGTGTGTATTTATATTATTTCATTAAGGATAACTCAGTATGGCTTCCATTTTCCTTGTTCTTTCCTGAGCAGTGCCTAAGCAATTACCCCATGTGGGATTTATAAATACAGAGTTCTAGATTTACCTATAGCAGCACACTTATTTGCTGCTGCTGAAAGCCAGGAACAACAACAAACTAACAAGAACATCAAATTTAATCACAATAACTATTTTTTTCATGAGAATTTTTATGAAGGAAGGTATTTTATGGCTGTCATAAAGAGACTTCACCTTTAAAAGGCTGAGATGCCTGCATGCATACAGTACCTTTGCCTCACCTTCCATTGCCTGAAGCAACTCCCTATATACAAATATTTTTATTTAAAAAAAAAAACATCCTGAAAAGCAGGATATAAAAATTCCATGTCTTCTTTAGCATTGCTACAGGGGTTAAATTGTTAATGCTTTACTTTCACTCTAGTTTTTTATCAAACTTTCTTTTTTCTCTCCCTGGGGATAAACAAATGGACAGCTTTCTTCTCTAGTATTCCTCCTTCCATTACCATCACAGTAGAATGCATCTGAGACTATAATAATTCAGTGATGAAATACAAAATGTCGCAATGCCATCTCTCTTAAAGTGAACTGAGATTTTGTTATGCCATTTTAGGTGCACTAATAGCTCCTAAAGTCCCATGGAGTATCTTAATGTGAATTTAATGAGCTGATAGCATATAAATGACAGTACTGTGAGGGTGAAGGTGACATAACCTTTTTCCTTCTATTTGATGTTTGTCTTGAAAAAATACAGATCTTTTCAAAATGTACTGCATTATTTCAAAGTACTGCATCATTCAGCAAGGAAGCGACCATTGTTTTATCATTTAAAAGCCCTTTTTTGCTCTCTTTATGGCACAAGAAACAGAAGCACTTTTTAGTTCACCATTAAGGTAATTAAAAATCTAAATACTTTCCCTTGCAGCACAGTGCCAATACATGGAAATAAGTATTGCCAATACATGGTGCTTGTGGCCATATTGTGATGTACATATCCAGTGAAAACCCATCATTTTTATCATGTGTTCATGCCAGTATATCGAACCAGTAAAATTGTGCATGAATCACATGGAAATTATCCATCTTTATTTCCTGGGTGTCATTTTTTTTTTTTTCTCCTATCAAGGATAACGTTAAGAGGTCTACTCATCATTGCTGACTCCCAAACTCCGTGTGTCATTACCAGAGCTTTGTCATTTATAACGAGTTGCCTCCCTTCGCTCAACGGTGTCACACCCCATTGTGCACCCAAATCCCAACCACCTCCTGTGCAGTAATGAACTGTGATCCCATCAGCACTGGCTTGGATCAGCCTGACACTGCCATGCTCAGGGGAGGAAAGGACCGATGGTAAAAGATAAATATATTGGTAATCAGATAGCAGCAGATGTATAGAAAATGTAACTGGCAGATTAAGGAGGTAACCAAATGTATGAGGTTATTAAAGTTTGCCAGAGTGTAGCAATGTAGCTTTTCCACTGCATTTTGAAGTATTCTCCTTAAAACCTTTAATTCAAGCTTAAGAAATGGCATCTCAGGGGATTTTTTTCCCCCAACCTAAACACTTAGAGACATGGCAGCCAATGATTTGATCACTTCTATGCTAAATGCTTTGCAACTCAGAAAGAAAAATTATTAACCTTCACTTCTCTTTCAACAGATATTATAAACATATTCCTCCTAAACAATGTATAGATCCCAGAAATTATTATTTAAAACTTCACCATAAGCAGGACTTACGTCTTTTAATTTTATTCGGATTAGCTGAATTTAGCTCAATCAAGCATTTACTGGTTTGTTAACTTTAAAACACGTGTAGGACAGATTATGAATTAGTTCTGAGGATGGCATATTTTCTATATTTTCTTACAGTCCCAAAGCTGCTACATGCAATACGTACGACTAAGTGAATTAAATTAATATAAACTATTTCTTCCACCAGTAGAAATGATAATGTTTACATGAGAAAGATGTACCTTCGGCTGTGTTTGACAAGGAAAAAATAAATAAATAAAAATAAGCAGCTTACACATTTCAAAAAGTTGGAATTTTGGCAATGTATGAAATTTGTTTAGAAAAACCTTTTCGTTGCCAGGTGACAAAGCAAAACATATCACATATGCTTAACAACCAGTTTGTACATATTTTGTCTTTCCAAGGTTTCTAGGGCTGGTCAGGCACAATGATGCATTACAGCTGAAGGAGCTTCCTGCAGGGACAAATGTTTGTCTCTCTCCGAAAGAATTTTCCTAATCCTTAAGAAAAACAACTCAATATTTCTCATTGTTTAATAATTGAGTAAGGATTAATTCTGGTAAAAATTCATTCTATTAAAAGTCATAATATATATGTCGTGTTTGCTGAGAATACATACCACTGTGGGTTTGGCACATCATATTTGTTAGCATTTCATGGTATAGTACAAGCAGTAGTTCTGCTAATACATAGAGATTTCTTACAAAAGTTTGACATCTTATCCCTTTTCTACTGTCAGACAACACCACAAGCATTGTAAATACATATGGATGACTAAGGATCAATGATACTAATGTGTTCAAACACACTGTACTACTTGTAAGTTGTACTACTTACAAAGGCTACTTTTACCATAGTCCAAGCACCTTAGGATCTCTGATACTTGCATTTCATCAGCATTTCATTCCACTGATGAACACTAAGATCATAGAGGAAGACAATCAAGAGACAGAGCAGAAAAAAACTCCAATCATCCTGCTCTCGGATTCCTCTGAAATTGCTCACTGTCACCAGAGGCCCATCCTTCCTATCTTGAAAATCAGGTCTTCATGTGAACATTTACACATATTCCATGGCCTGTAGTTGGAGTTACTGGACTTCACACATGTGAAATTAATTGTAGGGGTAATTCTGAAAATATTAGCTTCTCTTGGAATTCCAGTCAACAACTACGCAATAAATCATTGTGCTGCTTGTGTTATAATGATCATCAGTAATCAAATGCAACTGTATACTCAGCTTGTTTGCTCACTTAAAGTCAGGATATTAAAAGGCAAAGAAGAGTTAGGTTTCCAAGATCCCACATTCTGAACATACAGTATGGAAGAGAGTAGACAGGTCCTCTGCATCCAAGCATTCCGTTCTAGCTGCAATTATAAACTGTGTTGTGTCATTGTGCAAATTTTAATCATAATCTCTCTTAGAAAAAGCGTTTTATGTTCATGCCTACATACTCCAAGTATTATGAGGCTTTTTGGATTTTTTGCCTTTTTTTTTTTTTTTACTTTCCAATTTTTAGTGTCCCTCACAGGAAAATTCGGCATGACTATCGAAATTAAAATGTTGGGGTTTGGTTTTTTTTCTAATTACAGTTGTCGGTAGAAAGTAATAGATCATCACCGATTCATTTAGAACAACATCGTTTCATTATTTCTATGGCACAGAGAGGCTGCCCTCATGTCCTCTACAAACCCAACTAAGCATCAGCTTTTATACAGGTTGAGTTTGGTAACGATTTTTTTTCTCTCCACACCAGTTTTTACAAGTCTGCCATCCCCTTCCTCATACCTACTACACCTATTCCCACTTACCCTAGGGAATAAAGCAAGCACACAGAGAAAACAACACTAAAAGTTTTTTCTTCTCTCTATTGGAGAATGTAACTGCTTGAATTAGATATCTGGTAGGAACACTTGTGCCTGCAAATTCCAGTTTGCTCTCCCAGCCAGTAAACCACGCATGCCAGCAAACCAATTTCCTAGAACCCTTATCAAAAGACAACAACAAAGGGCTGTAATGATGGTAAAATCAAATTTATTTAAAAGGAAAAAAGAGACCATATACAAAACCTTTCTGCATTACTGTCCAGATGCACTATGCCTCTACCTGCAGCCACTAATATTCACTGGCCCTCTAAGACTTTGCCCTTTCATTGTAGATTATACCCCATTGCAGAACAAGGCACCCACTTACACACTGTAAACTTACACTGTGAGATATGATCCCAGATGAGGTATTGCCTCAAAGAGAAAATGAAAAATATTCCATGCATTTTAAACACGAATCAAAGATCATAAGTTACACAAATGCGTAATGCATTTCTGCTATTCTCTGGCAGGAAAGAAGAACAAAACTGGCAGCTATAGCTATTTTATAATGGTAATTATTGAGAGAAATAATTATACAAAAACCTGTTCAGAATGGAATGACTCAAAGTGAGAAGAATTTAAAATGATAGCTAGTATTTCAGCAAACCCCACTCAATGACACCAGTCAGCAAAATCAGGCAAATAAATGTATCTGCTACAATCTTCCTACGCTCTGAAGTTTGTAAAAAGTGCACAAAAAGCAGCTGTTCTTGCTTGGTGGGGTCCAGCTGCAGAGATTCCAGGGTGGGCTGGTTTATCATGGAGGCTCCCAGCTGCCCAGGGCTCTCCACAGCATCAGGGCACAAGGACCCCTACACACAGGAAAGCAGAAAGGCCTAACACAATTTTATTCTGAACAGACTGTAATAACTTACTTATATTCATTCAATAATATCCAGCCTCCCTCAGCTGCAGGTAGGTTTACAAAATTAAAACAGCAGAGGTGAGAAATGGAGTGAGATGTGATAGAGCCAGGTAGCCCGCCCCACAACTCAGGGCCAGACTGAATTGTCATGTGCACCTCTAAGACCCTTTCTGCCTGTACCCAAAAGCTACAACTTCTTGTTCTAGCTGTTTTCATCTGCAGTTCTGATTGCTGCAACTACCTTCATCCCATCACCCCGATCACCCTGGATTAAATATGACGTCACTGAATTATCATCCTTGAAAAGTCAAGGAAGGCTCACCATATCTTCTCTCACTTGCTGAATCTCCTTCTGGCTTTTCCACACTACATTCGAGCTTCTTGCTCTTCCTTCTGTTCCAAATCTTGCTTTAACGCATTCCCCTATTTTCAAAACTTCTGCTTCTGTCATGTCCCCTCCCTCCTTCCATCCAGTTTTTAAATCTCTCTCCTCACTTCCAACAACTGAACACATTGGCCAAAGCCCTTCTCCAGATAATGGGGTTTTCATTACGCGCAGATAAAGAATATAATGATCCTTAATTTATCTCTATTAGCTACAAACATTTCCTCAATTATTCATTCTAACCTGTTACATCATCTTACGTCCATGTTGCTATTGTTTCCCACTGTGTCACATGCTATTTCAGATTACTGTGACTCATCCGAGGATTACAGGCTTTTACATGTACTGTGAACACACATTTGAATACTGCAAGTTAAATAATACATACTATGAAATAAACTATTATTGATTTCCTAGGATAACAATTTAGCAACAACGAGAAACAGACAATAAAATCTTACTTAGGTTTATATTAAAAGTTTCTCTCTTTGCACAGACCACTCTTACAGGCAAAGCATCACAGGCACCATCCTGTATCAACAGTAACTTTTCAATGTATGTATTCCAAAAGCTTTGGAAAATCAACTACTACCTAAGGTTTATCTTCCAATACATCACCAGTCCATCAAAACTTTCTGTGTAAATTACGCAGAGCCTCAAGACAGACTTTAGACAGCCTAGGCTTTTCATGAAATACCTAAAGCATCACTTTTCAAAGATCAGTAAACAGCAAATCATTTTGTGCTGCTGAGTCCATTTACATTATAAAAAAACAGATCCTACTTTCAGTCATGCTCCTACCACTGGATCCTCATTTGCATCTGTACAAAGCTTGTTCCAAACAGAGGAAAAATGAAATCTCTGGCCTTTACGTAACTGATGCCACAATTAAATCACATGTTGAACAACTTGCATCAATTTACTTTCTAGTGAGTTCATCGTTGAAAAACTTTTGTCACATTACTATTTTAACTTAACTCTGCAGTCATCAAACATATATAATCTGTTTGTCAAGAGTTTCTCTTTCATTTTTGAGGTATACAAAATGGAAACAGTGTACTCAAGGTCTCAGGAAATACTGCAAAGAGAAGATTAGTCCATCAGCTCTTATCCTACAGATGTTCTCTTGTCAGGTGCTATGACTTGCCTTTCACCTCTTTTCATGGACGATTTCATTGTACGGTTTGAATTTTAGGTCTGGTTCACAGTTGTGAACACTGTACAAAATTTATTCCCTGAAATTCTGATTCCAGTGAAAATGCAGCAAGAAAGACAACAGGGCTTCAGGATACAAGTGAAAAGGGCAGAAGAGAGAAAAAGACTGTTCTGCTGACAAGCAAATTATGGACTGTGCATTTTACTCAACTTACCCTATCAAAAAAGTTGCTTTTTTTGAAAAGAAAAAATGTTAATACTATTTAGCAAAGTTCACATAGGCTTGTGGTTCTAAAGCCCAGGCCAGCTCAGAAACATGACAAGGTTGGGGTTGGTTTTGCGCAAGAGGGAAGAATAGCGAGGGTTCATAGGATTTACAGTTAATTCTAGCAGTTCTTTCAGTATTCACATACTGTATTTACTTGTTCAATGCACGTAATCAGCTCACTGTGTTGTTTCTAATTAAATTAGTTTCCATTATACAGTCCTTCAGTGTTACAGTATTGTAGGAAACAAATACAGTGCCATAAAACCAAAAACCCACTATGGACTCAGACAGTTAGATAGTTGCCCAAAATTTAAATTAGGATGGTACTTGAAAGAAAGTAATAATGTATATATTTTCAGGTTTAGGTCCTGAATGCATCCCACAGTGTTGTTTCCTGTAATGGTTTTACCCTCTAGGAACCTCTATAAGATAAGGTGGTGATAATACTCCTGATTTAGGGATACAAACCTGAAACAGAGTACAGCTGATTTGTTCAAGGTGACATGTGGAGCCTATGACAACCTTGGGATTTAGCAACAGATATCCCACATCTTACTCAAATATCCTACCCCTGGGACTAGCTGTCCCTATTGCACAATTGAGGCTCTCCTGGAAAAACTGTAGGAGATCGTTTTTAACAACATTGGCAAAATCAGGGAAAATATTTGTATTCTTACAGAATCAAACCCCTGCATTCAGGAGAAGGCAAGGTGGGAGAAAAGGAGCCCCTTGGAAGACTCCATGAGAGATTCACTGAGGTCTCAAGATTCTGAGCTCCATTTAAGTTTCTAAATCTTGTCAAAAAGTAAGAAGTTTAGATAAGATCCAAGCATGTTGGCTTTTCACTACTTCAGCCACTCTTTTGCCTGCCATGCACTTACGGCTGTGTAAGGAAATCGCTGAGATTTTCAAGAGTGGAAGAAAATGCAAGTATTTTTATTTCATTTTTCTTGGGGGGGGGGGGGGGGGGGGAGGAGTGTAATACTC
>NW_009944806.1:80803-88577 GCF_000696875.1 Nestor notabilis
TGAAGCTTTCATTTCAATGAGTCAAGTCATTAACTTCTGTATCCCAGGCCAGGAACTCTCACACTGTGGGTTACAAGGTCATCGATGAAGCTGTTAGCAGTGTTGCTATTCCCACTGCCTTTGTTAGGGTTAACACTTTCTGCAAAGCACAATCAACTTTTAAGGCACAATATAAACTTTATAGTACTCATAATTAGTGCCAACAGTGGTAGTTTCTGTGATTTCTATGAGGGTCTTAGTTAGGGACCATAAATTCCATTTCACTTGGGTCAGCCATCTATCAGATGATAACTACTGGTTCTTGCTACCTACCTGAACTGGCTGCAGCATGAAGCTGCAATTGCCAACACTGCTTATTCTTACAATCTATCATAAAAGACATGTTTGTCAGGATATTTGGCAGCAGGCTATAGCTTACTATCAGGGCACAGACTTCTCATGAATGCTGTTGTGGATATTTTATTATCACATTGAGTCAAGTTGCTTGGATAAACTTTGCAAAAAAAATTAATGACACTAGCATAGCAGTGAATGGGACTTACAACTTACGCTTCCGAGCACCTTTACTGCACAAAAACTGTTTATTACCACAAGTTTTCCCTTTGTATGTTGTGTTTACTTGTTTCCCAGCAGGGTCTGCCGATGTTAATGGACTCACAGCAGTACATTCTACTTCTGTTATTACAGGTTTAATTCAGTCATTAACATTTCATTAATGGACTGGCCTCCTAGCTGTTTGCATGGCTGTCTAGATATTGATGAGCTTTCTAGTACAGAAAACTGGTATTTAAGGCAGACTTTTAAAGATTTATTAAAATGCTACTGAACCTTCATAGCATTGTCATTTGTTTTAGAAGATAAAAGCCAAACCTTTGAACAAATTTGCATTGCAAAAATTTTCAGCATCTGAATATAAAATAAATTCCATGCAAAAATCATAAAGAGAAGAAAAGAAGAACCCACAGTTACATCACCTTGATACAAGTCTTCAGTTCCTGCCTGAAAACCAATGTGGCTCTGCACTGCCAAGTCCGCTATGCTCTTATCTTGGAAGGAATTGCATTTTGGTGGGATACAAATTGATTCACTTTTCTACCTCATGAGGGTGTTTTGCAGCTCCACTAGCTCACATTTTCAGACTATGAACTGGAATCTGTAATCCTTCCTGCAACCTACTCCGTCGGGAACAGCCTTAGTGGTACCAGAGGAATTAGTCAAACTCAGAGACTGCTCAGAATAGCAAGGCAGTAATTTTGGGGACCTTAGACATTGTAACTTACCACACTTTTTAGACTTCAGTAATTTTCTAGCTATAACAACAGTGCAGTGGAATCTAGTTATAGAACAATCTAAGTAATATCTGTACACCAGTGGAAGGTAAGTGTCCTTATGAAATAGCTCAACGGAGTTACGAGGTGCTTCCTTTTACTGCATCTCTGTTTTTTCCCCATTAAAAGGAAAGTGTATTTTCAGGCACCACAGAGAATTGAAATATACTGCATCATATCTAATGCAAGTACTTTGTAAAAATTACTAATTTGGTATAGTAATTATGCCTGTGATATAAAATTATTAAGCAATGTCATATTGCACAGTAAATGAAACTTATATTGATCTAATAAAATGTATTTCAATTGCATTACAATAACTTTATCATATTCTTTAATGGTACCCACAGTTAACAAAAACAAGATACAGCGAGGAAAAACACTGTTGATGGGTATCCTATACGACAATATAAGGTCACAACAGATATAATTTGTGAGCTTTCTTATACTTATGAACACCTGCAACTTTTATTTGTTTTTGTTAAGATAATGAGATGTTAAAAACTAGAGGTAGGGTTAGAGGTCAGTAAACAAAATACCTAATGTAAATTCCCTTGATAAATTCTGCACTATACATGCCTTTCTTTGACTTCTGCTTTATAAATGGAACTATAAATATTATTGATCCTAAATTTTATTATTTTATTTTTTTTTTTTAGAGATCTCATTAGCTCAGTCAAGTCAGGAATACATAAAAACAGATCTCTTATTAAAAAACTTGAAGCTTATTATCTTGATAAATGTAGCTATATTTAAGAAATTGGAGGGCAGGGGGTGCAAAGAGGAAGGAGGGACACTGTATTTTAATAAAAATATGTTCAAATGTTTTTCTACTCTGTAGAACTATCACAGCCCAGAAAGTATGAACTATATATTTAACACTAACATAGAGGTACAAAAAAAAAATAAAGAAAAGAAAAAGAATTATGAGAAAGGACGCCAAATCCTCATCTAGACATTTTCATCTAGGTTTCTTTTGTCTGTCAGGGTAAATAAAATGAAGAAACAAACCACAACTAGAGGGAAAAAAATAAAAAGAGTCAGCTAAAATGTCATGACTTGCTTCTCTGCAGGTGTCAACTTGACTTCACTGAAATGGCATACAACTTTGATTTTCTCATCAGGAAAGAATGTTTATTCCCTCTACCAGACCTAACAGATAAGAACGTACTGTGTGTAACATTGCATATTTTGATATTGTGGATTTCTGTGTATAACTATTCTTGAGACATGCTAAAAATATTTTGTGTGCTTTGCCTTGAATTGTTGTCATTAATTATTAAATAGAGCTGTTACTTTTTCATTAAACTGGCAGTCTTCATAATTTAAACACTGGTCTTTAAAAGACTTACTGTATATTGATGATCTTCACAGGAAGAAAGAGAACCTCCCAATTATTTTATGTCTTGGGTTTTTTTGTTGCTTTTTTTTTTTTAATACTTTGCATGGCATATCATGCATTACTATATGCCTGTATTACTTTAGCATGCCAGACAACATTTCTCTACATTCGATTTGTCATTGAGAATTTAGCTGGCTTTTATTCCTGTAGCCAGTATTTCCATTTAGGGGAAACTAATACTTTCTGAATGTTCAAGTGCAACTCAGGGGTAAAACTTCACTTCATTCTAGGAAATGAGGTAGGAAATAACCTTCAAAGTTGTTACATGTATATGTGTGGCAGTTTATAGTGAACCACTGGTACATTTGGATGGCAACCTTCTTGCACCTCAGCAGTATCTGATGCTCCAAAGCTTTTGTTTTAAATCTAAGTGACATGTGAAAGAGTTTGGAAGCTACAGCCTGACTTCAATTAAAAATCTTCTTCTCACGTAAATTGAACAAAAAAATGTACTTTCTCTGTAGTGACAATGGCTGAAAAGGAAGTTTTTTGAAAATCTGTTGGCAAATCACTGGGCTTAGTTATCGCCTAACCTTTAACATTGATTAAGTTGTGTTGGATCTTATATGTGAGTGGTTGAGGACCATTTCACTCCCTTCAGACGTGTGCCTCAAGGACTTATGTTGATAAAAGGGTCAGCAACATTGGAAACAATTGCTCTACCATCTTATCACAGCTTTGATTTAGCATCTACATCTCCCATAACCCTCTGAAGTCAAGAAAGCGGTCACAGAATTTTTAATGAAAATTTTTCTATTCAATTACTCTTAGAACTTTTGGGAAGGGGATGATTCTGGGGTTTTCCTCCTTAAGAGCTGGACAATTCACACTCCTAGGAAACCCCTTAGTAAGCTTCAATCTTTGAAAGCAATTTTGCACAGTTTTCTATGAACAGAAATATGGATTTCATTATCTTGAATGAATCTACACGGATTTCATAATCAGAAACCCTGCAAGTTTGCCACCATCCCCACAGAGCATATCCTAAAGTACCTCTAAATGTAACTGGTGCAGAATTTGACATTAACTTTTTGCATTACCTGTGGAAAATCACTGACATCCTTTCATTTTCTGCTTAACTATGAAGTTAAGTCATCTTTGTAAACAATTACTTCCTTAGGTAGAATGTATTAAAAGTATAAAAGCATAAAAGTGATTTAAAAATTCAAGTCCTTTTAACAACAATGAAAACAGCTTTGAAGCTAGAATCTAACAAAAAAATCTCAGCAATTATTCATCCAAACTCAAAACAGAACAAATATAGCAGTGACAAAGCCATAAGACCCACTCTCTTCTAACCAGGAAACTCATCCTTAGCTACCAGAAGGACAGCACTCATTGCAGGGTTTTAATGACCATTTTAGCGTATTTTGGTATGAAAACCAGTGTAATTCACACAACATCATCCTCACCAACACAATCCCAGTTGACCCTCAGAAAGCACTGCTTTAGACTTTCCTGTCTTTTGATTTCGTCTCTAGAGGAAATACAAAGTTGCTTGAAAACTATTGTTTTTCTAACCAATTAAGGGTTCAGTCTGTTTCTCATCCCCGAAATGGTGACCACCAGCAATTAGTTTACAAGACTACAAGAAGCACATGTAGATATTCAGATTTCAGGAATTTTTAGGACAGTCAATTGTAACTCTCAAAACCAAATACATAGTGGTTTTTTTTCTTTTAGAAATAACTTTCCTGCCAAACAAAATAGTCTGAATTGCAGAAGAGTCTAAAAATTGAAATGCTTTATATACATAAGAATAATATATTGTGTCTAATGAGAAAACAATGACTTAATAGTATCTGAAATCCAATCCCAGGACAGACATGATTTGCATTGGTGGGTTTACCAAGTTCATTAATCTCCTGACCCTCACTTGATTACACTGCAAAACAACGAAGCAAGGACTGTTTCAAAATACCACCCCCAAACTCAGAACAAACTCCCAACTCTCAAAATGTGGTAATACTATACAAAAATCAGAGATTTGGGGAGTCAGTTGATGTTTATGACCCATGGTTATGTGTTACTTAAGTGACAACGATGCTCATTTTACACAGCACAACAGTAGCAAGATTACAAAACACTAACTTCAAACATCACATAAAGTATGAATAATCTTTATTGCTACAATTTTTTAAAATGCATCATATTTCTTTCCCACATACGTCCTTGTAGCCTCATAAAACAAACTGTTTCATTATATGATTATGGGTTTGTGTACACATATCACAAAATGTTAGCTAGTGTAAAAAAGTAAGAAAACAGATTTTGACATTGGAAAATTATTTTTCTACTCTCCTGTGCCTTTGGATCTAAAGACAGAGCTACTCAGCTGTTTAATCTGGCCTGGGTCCCGGACTGCATACCATAGTGAGAGATGCCAAGAACAGTGATGCCACATGAAACAGATCTTCTATGAACTCAAAATGATCACAGGGCAATTTGTATTTTAGCTGGTATAAAGAACAACCATCTCATTTAGTTTTCTTGTCTGGTCAGAAGTGATTTTGATTTGGACAACTAAATTTTGTTCTTATTAATAAGACGTAGGAGATTCTGTGATCACTTTACTACACAGTATCTGACAACCCTTCAACACCACGTCAATTGAAATGCATGGACCTACCTTCCCTGAGCATGCCTTTCAGTCCTTAACTTCACTATAGAGTCACAAATTGCAGTGACAAATATTAAATATATTTTTCCTTATGCGACAAACTCTCAAGTGTAGAAATCTGAACATTTATAAAAAGTAACACTCTTCGTCCAGTCTGCACTTTTTTACTAGCTGAAACAGTCTAAGTAAGAAACCCTGTATGCTTTCTGCCCTTCACTGTAAAATAGCCATATACTGCCACCCTTCCAATTAATCCACAATTCATACTGCTATCCTTGTTCAGTTTATTAGCTTCCAAAAAGTTAGATGATTTCAGATGCGCTGTATGTATAAAAAGGTAGAAAAGCAGTTACAACAGCAACTTTATACAGAATATAGAATCATAGAATAGTTGGGGTTGGAAAGGACCTTAAGATCATCTAGTTCCAACCCCCCTGCCATGGGCAGGGACACCACACACTAAACCATGTCACCCAAGACTCCGTCCAACCTGGCATTGAACACTGCCAGGGTAGGAGCATTCACAACTTCCTTGGGCAATCTGCAACCTCTGCTATGAGGTTTCCACGCAGCCTTCTCTTCTCCAGGCTGAACAGGCCCAACTTTCTCAGCCTGTCTTCATATGAGAGGTGCTTGAGCCCCCTTATGATCCTTGTGGCCTTCAAATACCGTGAACTTACATTCTTATTTATAATACAGGGGGAAAAAAACCCATCAACTTTTCATTATCATTCCGAGATAAAATTCCTTCCTCCTTCTGTGCATAACCAGAGTCACATTGCTCTGGCTAGGAGAAGACAATGAAGATTTTTGGAGGGTACCATGCATGTCTCAGTTGTAGTACAAATCCATTTTTCATTATTAAACATAGTACTGTTAGCAGGTATTTCTCTTTTGGAGTACGCAAAACAAGTGAGTTTATTTAATCACATCCCTGATCACTTATTACTGCCTTCTGATGGTTCCTGCCTCGCAATACAAGCCCAAGCATCCCAGATACATTGGTCAAACAGTTATTTCATGGTTGTTTGCCCCATGTGAATCCAACCAGTTTCAGACTCTTTTTCTCTGTAGCTGAAGGTCCATACTGACAAACTGCAAAACTCCATTATTTAAATGTCAATAACTTTTGTGAATAAAGTAAAACATTGTCTTTATATTTCCATGTGAAACCTCTCTCTCCTACTTGCTCAACTTGCACATGATCTGTACATGAAGACCTTGCTAATTACTAAAAGTCAGATAATTACACTCTGCAATGACTTCTCAATATTTTCCAAGTTCTACAGTCTTACTGGTTATCAGCAACATTATTCACTGAAACAAGGTAAGATCCTACAACTGCAATCAATTATCACAGAGAAATAAGTTCCACTCACTGAAGTTATCGTTCTATTTTCAGTATTCATTAGTAGGTGCTTTGAAAATTATTTCCTGTGAACAAAATGACACAGGACTCAGCAGCACGAAAATTAATACTTCACCAAATTAAGTGTTCATGTTATTGAAACGTAACACTGACATATGTTTGAGCTTGGAAGAGGTACATCAGATAATCTGTTTAGTGGTCATATGAAAATTTTGAGTACTGAAGGTGCGATACACAACTACTGTGGGAGATGGGAATTAAAGTACAGGAATTTTCCCTACGATGTATGAAAAGTAGCTTATCAATACTTTTACACTAATGCCTCAAGAAGAGTAAACAGTCGAACAAATGAAGGATTTTCATTATATTGTAGAACTTGATCAACATTCAGATAAGATGGGAAAAAAGAGAACAAAAGTTGGCATATGATAATTATGCTCATTACTACCATCTGATACCTTGCAAAAAAACCCATCCGAATTGCACAGAAGCAAACAACCAAAACCCATTTAAAAGTAATACAAGGAGTTTGTATCTCACCTGCAGTATCTATCCACTTTTTCTCCTGAAAGTGTTTCGATTTCAGTGTATTTTTGAATTTGGCAGATGTATTTAAATTGTTTATAGTAGATGACATAAGCTTTTCCGGATTTGGAGATACTGAAGTACCTCCCAATACATTAAAAACACTCTATAAGCAAATACTGGCTCCAGACACTCCCATTTCCTGCTATTGGAGGGTTTAAATAGATGACAGGATGGGGCATACCTGTCACATCAGGTGAACATGGTCTACTTGATACCTGTGTGTTCTTGCCCAGTGAAAGATGACTCTTGCATGACAAAGAAATAGGCGTTTAAACAAAAATAACATGTAAAGAGGTTATTTTACAAGCAGTATATTCATAGGTAGTGTCAAACAAACTGGTTTCTACAACTAGATCTGTGGATAAAATAATAAGGTACTTCATGATGTTAGAGGTGCTACGGGTTCTCAGTTTCCACATTGTAACTACTGGTCTGATCTTTCATAGAATCATAGAATCATAGAATAG
>NW_009944807.1:0-30441 GCF_000696875.1 Nestor notabilis
AGCTTCTTTTTTCCCTCTAAGTTTCCTCATCTTTTATATGAACCAAATCCGCACAGCTCAATCTCTTACAAGTTCTACCAGACGTTCAGGATGTTTGTTGACACTGGAAGATACACAGCACTGGCACAAATACTGAAGTTAAACCCTAAATTTAACATTGCTTCTGGTTCCAGAGGGAGCCTGTTCTCTCCTGTGGCAGACACGACTGTGAGTCCCTCAGAAACCTCACCAAAGGGGAGCCTGGCTCAGGCACATTATGGAGCTTGAACGAAGAAGTAATCTGCAGGCAGTGCTGTAGCAGGAAGGGAGAGCACCCACTGGGGCTCTGTAGTAAACCTTTCCCACAAGCTTTTAACCACCGAGAAACACACAGGGAAGTGACTGAAAGGGTATTGAACAAACCACTACCAAGTGCTTTAAGGGAGGATGAAGAGCACTAGCTTTTAGTCTGCTGTTGTATTCTCTGAATGTTTTTGTTAGTTTGTTCAAAGCAAGTAGTCTTCTTGGCTCCCCCATTGTCAAGGGTTGCTGAGGAGCAACACTAGCAAATGTCATCTTTAGCATTACTCACTCTAAATGCTGAAGTGATGGAAACGCTGCAAGAATTTCCACAAGTTTTAAGAACCCCCGAAGGCCACATACTGGACCCAGCCTGCAAGAAAAGACATACAGACACACACAGCATTTTCACATGCTCAGAAACAGCAGAAGTTATGAATTTTTCAATTCTTCCCCTGCAGCCCCAAATGTAAGCCAGTTTACACTCCTCAGAAGCAGCCACTCCCTACCATCTGCAGCAAGGATTTCTGCTTCAAAGCCTCCAGATGAGAACTCCACAAAGCTGAGGTCACACAGAACAGAGCTACTTGCACAGAAGCAGCAGAACATGCATTTGCCACTTTTTTGTTACTCTTTGCAAGACTCATCTTACCTGTTTCAGATTCCTGTATTTCTGACCTTTTTCTGTTTTTTCAGGTTTTTGGTTTGTTTGTTGTTTATTTTTGGTTCTTTGGGGTTTTTTTCCATTATAATCTTAATAACCTAGATGAAAAAAATCTCTCTCTATCCCCCCCAAATATTGGCAATTCAGACTAACTTAAGATGAACATTTTACTGCAGCTTAAAGCATAAATTGAACTTGAATATTCCAGCTCCAAGCATTTGTCCCTCACACATTAACTTCTTATTTGGAGTTTCCTTGGTATCAGAACAAGTTCAACCTAGTTAAAGGACAGGAATTTTAAGTGGGAAAAAAAGAAAATTAAAATAAAGGGAAAGTAGGAGAGGAAACAAGAAGAGAAAGCAGCATGAAATCAGAAGTGAGGTCAAGCATAGCCTCTAGACTGGGTCAGATGTGAAGAGCAGGAAACAGATGGAGACCTGATGAGAGTATGCCATTGCACTGGTGCAATTTCTGCCCAAACTAATTCACACACTATGGCAGGGTATTTTAAGCAGTAGAACCTTGGAAGCTGATAATAGTTTGTAGGGAAGAAAAAATGTTACTACACCTCATGCTTAAAGTCAGTGTTTCCAAGTCAATCTTCCTTCTTCCAGGAAAATGGTGATAAATGTTTTATTTGGGAGGTATTCTCTGACCTTATTCTTTCACGGCCTAAGCTCTGATAGTGCAGAAAATTACATCAGAAGGTTCAGATAAAAAAGTTGGGCATTTCTGGGGGAAAAAAAAATATTTCCCAGGTAGTTGGATCACAATCAAGATACTTTATACCCTGTGGCACAAAATCTACACCTGGTGATAAGGAGCTAACTTGTAGTGCAAATCAAACAAAATGGATCAAACCATGTTCATCTGGATCATGGCAGGAGCCAGAAATTACGTTTTGTGAGTTTGTGCCATAACTTAATATATCTGGTTGAGAAAAGCAAAATAGCAATAAATGGGGTTTACTTAACGCTTTACCATAAACTAACTGTACCTCAGCTCAATGACTGTAGCCAATATCCATGATTCTTCTCAGTCTTAAATGCAATCATCTATCAATCAACAGAGAGGCGTATTACTTACGCAAATTCTAGTTTCCTGAGGTTTTTGATGGCAGGAATTTCATAGCTGCTGCAACCAGATGCATCTTGCACGCTAAAAACACCACAGTAGAACCAGAGTATGATAAGTGTTTTAGCAACCAAAACAGCGCTTTACATATAAATTCTTAGTAAACTTTTACAGGAAATAAACCACTGTTGCATTAACTGAGGACTCAGAAATTTCAGAATAACTCCTGCTCCAAGCTTTCTTCATACAATTCATCTCAATTTTCAGATTGAAATGAATTTCAAATGACCACACTTTTCGTAGTGCAGTTGTTTGCTCTTTTTCCAATAGAACTTAAAACCACATTCTTCTAAATCAAGTGTCTTCTGTCAAACATGAAACTCGCATATATTTTAATCAAAATATTCTGCCCATGTTAAAATGGAAGCCCCCATTTCTATTTAAAAATCAACCAAAATATTTTCTTTATGCATGCTATTAATTGCAACCAGTCCCTATGTCACATCATGAGCAGGGATGAAACACAGGCTTTCACATAACACAAGCTTTTACCTCCTGAGCTAAAGGGCCAACTCAGATCATTTGTGACCGGTGCAAAACAAGCCTTCATTTATGGCCCAGGTGCTACAGGGGAGAAAAATCAGTTAGCACAAGTTGTGTGAGTGAAAGCAATTGGAAGATAGCAGCATACTCAGAGATTAAAAAGGAATCTGAAATAAAAAATGGCAGCTGTTTTTTTTTTATTGGCAGTTTTGATAAATGTTCTGCATGGTGCTGTCATTGCTCCTCCCTGCCCTGACAACTACCACACATCAGGGTAGGAGAACACCTTGAGATGATACAAGAGCTTGCTCTGCACTAGTCACTTCTCCTTTGGACAAGCGGAGGACTCCACTTTTCCAGCATCGTTAGTGAACCCCCATTTCTTAAATCGCTAGTATATTAAGATCATAAATGAGCCTACCAATTGATCATCTTCTTCTGCATACCCACAAGGTCTGAAAGGTCACTGACGTCCTTCACTGATTTTGCCTTAAAGGGATCAAGAACAAATTTCTCTGTTGATGCTCTCAGCAGTTCATAGTCTTTTGCCTGTTCTAAAGACTTCCAGAGCCTGACCGTGTCACTGAGGGAGGCCCTGTGAAGTGAAATCAACAGGTATGATTGCTGCTATTGCATGAACAAGTCATACAGGCCTATGAATGACACTACTATATACAAAGAATGACTGACCTGAACAATGCCACATTCTTCAGGCCAACCAGGTCTTTCAGTCCCTGCATGTCAATGCTGCTGTTTCGCAAATCCAAGGAAAACTCTTTCCTTGACCTTTTTAAAATAGAGTGCAGTACATGGACATCAGGTGGTGTTAGAACTACGCCCAGAAAAGACAGGTCTGGCTTGAGCCTTAAGGCCACATGCTGCAAAAGATAACTGCTTTGTGTTTCATAAATACATTGTAAGAGCTTGAGTAACCTCTCTGGACAGAGCTCATTTATCTGCAGCCTTCTAATACATTTCAACAGTGTTTTCTGCTTCTTGATTGACTGGTTTACCACCTTATTTGAAAGGGAGCAGAAGTAGGGGTCATCCTGGAGGAACAACAATCCAGACAAAAATCGAGGCACTAAATCTAGCCAGTTATAAGGCTTTTTCTTCTTGGATGAAAAAGACAGGTATTTTGTTAGACTTTTATCCTTGATCTCTTCTGCTAACATAAGATGAAGCGCACCCAAGAAATTCTGAATGACAAAATCAGTGAATGTGCTTCCAAATGCCTCTTCTCCACTATCTGAATGTTTGGGGAATGCAAATGGCAGGAAAAATCCGTATTTCAGAGCAAACTCTTTAACTTCCTTAGAAGGAAGAAGATCACTTTTCATGGCACTTTGGTGCTTTTCTCCAAGATACCAGGCTATACGGGCAAGTGTAGCAAGACTTTCTTGATTCTGCATGGCTGCAACATCCGTTTGCATAGGTATTATCTTCTGCTGAAGAAATTTCAGGAAGACTGTAGTAAGAGTTGAAGGAAGACACTTGTCTCCCATTTCAAGTACTGTCTCACAGAGAAAACAAACAAATCTACACATAACAGGGCTGTAACAATGACTGAACAAGTAGTCACACTCTTTGATTAATTTCAGTGCATTATCACAGTAGGGTAATCCTTCAAAGTATTTGGTTATGTACAATTCTCTCTGCTGAGGGGAAAATCCTATTATTTCAATAGTCTTATCCACTTTGGACACACACTGGTACACCTTGTCTTTTGGTCTTGCTGTAAGTAATAAAGTACAACCATTGAGTATCTTTCTTTGAATGAGCCCTGAAAGCAGCTCCTTTACAGTGCACAAGTCTTTTTCAGGCTGGCTGGCTGAGCAGCGAAGAAAATTCTCATGATCATGCAACCCTTCAAAACCATCAAAAACCAGAAGGACTTTAGCAGGATTTTGTGATATATACTCAAAGATCTCTTTGCTTCCCTCTTGAGGTTTTACAAAAAATTCAAGCAGCAGATCCTTCAGGCTGTACTGCTTCTCAGGCAAGCTTATTTGTTTGCAGTCAAACCAAAACACAAATTCAAACTGAGAAAACTCTCCATTGGACCAGTCCTGGCAGATCTTCTGAACAAGAATGCTTTTGCCCATTAGATCACTTTAGTCTCTAAATCTTTACCTGCTGGGATTTGAAATATTTGGCTTCTTTTAAGGGCTGTTTTCTCCTTCCCTTGGAGACTGCATGTTACCAGCTCCTTTTCCATTGCTTTTATGCTAGTCTTCCCAGTCTTGGTTTCAGTTTGGCTTTGAACAAGTGTCCCATCAATAAACAGGTGATCAAGAGCTACTTCACGCTCCATGGCCACAGATCTGCAGACATCTTGGAAATAATGCTTAAGTGATGTACAGAACGCTTCCACTGGCTCTAAAGGAATAAAAAGTACACATGAATGCAAGAAAACTGTTCATAAATTACAACATTGGTGGTTTAAGTACATAATTGTAATATGGTCAAAATACACCAGTTCCCATAAAGCACGTACATTTGGATTTCTCCCATGCAACTGCAGGTACTTAAATTTGGAGTACAGGCACAATAGACACCTTTCGACCATGAAATGAAAAATTTTGGAAGTATCTACACATATGATAAAACCAGTTAAGTACACTGACCTTCTAAGTAGGTAGTAGAGCTAGATATCTAAAGATAGACAAATCTAACACCTTAAAACCAGGAAATGCACTCAAAAACTTGGAACAGCCTTACAAATTGCTGAACAACAATTCCTACAAGTAGCTTTTCTTTATGCAAAGAAACACATTAAAAATAGGCAAAAAAGTCCAGAAGTTTGAAGTACAAGAGATCTAAACTCACTCGGTCTTTTGAAAGGTTCTTCAGAAGGAATTATGGGAACTTGGACTTCTTTGAGCATTTCTAAACCTGAAAAAACAAAACAATGTACTTGAAGAAGACACCTAGATAGTCACTGATTCAGCTTTACTAATTTTAACATTAAGACTAATGCAAATTTTCAAGTTCATTGCAACACATGTACTGTGGATCACACAGAGAAAGAGAGGTTTTGTTTATTTTACAAGGGAAAGGAAAATCCTCACACATACAATTCAGCTGACATGAACTGCCACCGGCAGCATGACACCACACAAGATGACAGCTGTTCCAATGTTGTAAGAAGCAGAAGACTTATCTTAACAAGGTGACATCCAATGTTCTTTTCAAATTTTGCATAAATTCTTATTTACACATAGGACTTCTTTATGTCATCAAAAGCAATAGCTTTCTTTTATTATTCCACATCTTGTGACCAAACATTAAGGATGAATGTCACAGAGAAGTGACTATTGGTAACAGAATTTACCCATTGCTCTTCCTGACAAAGTACTGCCACTGTCCAATTTTCTTTCTTTTTGCCTGCTTGTTTTCAAACTATTGCAGCCTTTTGCACTTACTCAGGTGAGCCATGTCTGCCATACACATAAATGGGAATTTTTCAGGGAAAGGGAAAGTATATTTTCTACAGACTGGTGATGACAGTATCAGTTTTGATGAAACTTTTGGTAGGAAAAACTTAGCAGACACAGAACAGAATTTAAATTGACAGAGGCTGTAACAAACCCAACCTCATCAATAGTCTTGTAACCACACTCAGCAGAGATGTGGGGCAAAAACCCAAACCAAAACAGGTTCATCTACCTAGATTTGGACAAATGTATTTATTACCATAATATCTGGTTTATCTTGATATAGAATGTGTTTTAAAAAACAAAACAAAGTTTCAGAGATTGGGAAACTAATTCCTACCCCACATGCCAGCAACAGATGGAATGGTTAGAGTTCAGGGTTGCTTCTAGCAGGGAAGGACTCTCAGACTTCTAATAAGCAAGTGCTTTTTCCAGTGAAAGAATATATTTGATAGAGATAAGTCTCCTCCTTGTAGAAGAAAAATCTACTGAAGACCTTAAATAACAAGGGGACATGCCTGTTTTCAGGCAAGTGTCTCGTTTCGGTCTACCACTTATTAAACAAACACAACAGAATGGAAAACCAAGAAAAGCTGCAATTAGACATTTAGATGGGAAGCAACATTGGTCAAATCAATCAGATGTTAATAATTTTTTAAAAAGGAAAAGAAACTGGCTTTGTAGCTAATGTGGTAATTTTTCTGCTGCATTTAGAATTCTGAGGTTTGTGACGTACTCATATAACGTTGTGCTGCTGTAAATCAGTTGGAATTATTAATATTGTGAGTTCACATAAACAGTATATATAACTTACAAATACTTCCCCAAACCTACGGGTATTTGCCTGTTAATTCTCACTTCAAAATTATGCTATTTTGGGCTCTGTTGCCAGCAGAGGGCAACAGAACACGCGTACTAAACTGCCAGCCGCTATAATCACCAGGGTACACGGAGATCAGAAACTAAACACCCACTGAAATCAAACTCAATGTTTCAGTGGGAGAAGTCAGCGCCGACAAGAAAAAAAGTGATAGTTTTCAGCCTATCATAACTATCAGTATCTGAAACGAAGGAACTTAGTACTTTGTTGACAGTATTGACTTTCCAGTACTTTCTGCCTATTTATGTGGATAAGAGGGTATTGCTCTCACCTGGATATACTAGAACATCAGATGTGCCTTTTCCAAGAACAAAGCCAAGTATCTGCTGAGGAGGATCTGCAAAACCTGTATTCTCTTGGCTCCCTTTCATGCCAACAGATAGACACTCTGGAACCAGAGGTGCTGAAGATCCTGAAATGAGTGCAGAATAATTACTGTTCTGTTTTTAAAGGCTCCTCATTTCTAAAAGTTTTCAAGAAAGAAAATATCCTTTCTGGCAGCTTCTGGGCAAATATTCCCAGTGGAGAGTTAATGAACCAGAATTCATAGGCTCACATGAAGTCCACAGAATCCATTATTCAAAAAATCTGAACAGGTATGAAGAATGTGAAATACAAGGGATTACCCAGCTTTTAGTGACTACTGGTTTTTGATAGTCTAAAGAGAAATCCTACTAATATAAAGAATGGTGCCTAAAGCAAAGCCTGTAAATGTATGGACCAGGGACTCAGAAGAGAGAAAATGTATAGATATTGTGTATCTGAATTAATTTTACCATCCTTTGCACTACATCTTTCCCACATAACTGCACATCATGCTGCTTGTACAAGCAGCTAGCAAGGATCCTCCTTCTGAACCTGCACGGGGAATTTTTTTTTATGATACAGTGCTTGCAATTTAATCAGCCATAGCTCTGAGCTTCTCTAAGTGTGACACAATTTCTTTTGCTCTTTTGTGCTGTTTCAGCTAGCATTACATACTTCAAGACTTCTAACATATCCACTACTTTTTGGTTCCTTTGCAGCATAGATTTAACAGTGAAAGGTGCTGAATTGTGTCTTTGTCATTAGGACTTGCCAGTGTACCATGAGCACCCTCTGTTACTCAACGTTATCAAGGCAAGGCAGCTACAGCTACACAGCCCATCACCTGGATTAGTATTCAGGTTTTACAAACAAAATTCCAACCTAGATTTTTCTCTACTACTACAGATATAATTGTCCTCTGGATAACCCCTGGGTGAAAGGAACTAACCCAAAGTTTAGGTAGGAAAATTTTCCGATTTCCTATTCTTAAGTAAGTAGTTGTTTAGATTAGCATACAGCAAATAATGGTGTTCTCTTATTTATTAACCTGCACTTCACCAGTTAAATGAAAAACTCACAATTTCACGAGGGGCTTTTAATTTCCCTTGAATATTTTTCATTCTTTAAGTGAGTGCCACACTTTTAAGTGCTTGATTGAATCAGCTGATATATTTGTTTTCCCCACCATTGTTCATGGTCAATAACCAGATTTGTAAGTTTTCCCCCTGTATAGATCAACCTGTGTACAGATGCACACCTGGAGCTCTACTGTACATACCAGAAATGATGAAACTCCTTTCCAGTGCATCGGTAGCAAGAACAGAAAAGGACATGTGCTGGTTAGTTAGTGAGGTGGAGCTAGCTGGGTGGCTGTTGAGAGGCATAGCTAGGAAACCGGCATTCCCTGCAGACACCGCAGGGACTTCCACTTGAGAAAAGGAAAAAAAAAAGAAAGGCAAACCAAAAGAAGAAAGTTATTTCACTGCTAGAAGTTAAGGGGCCAAAGAAGAGGTCTCAATAGATATCATAAAGCACTTGATTCTGATCAGCTGTGCTTTGATTTTCCAAAAGCAAAAACAATTCACAATAGCTTTCTGAAATATACTTCCCATCTAAGTACTGCTGCATTGATACAGTCAGAGGAGATCAGGTACTGTTACAGCCAGCTGCAAAGAGTTGGGCAAATCTAAAGTTGAATTCCATTCAATTCCTTTGAAAGAATCTCATCCTTAGCTTACCACTCTGAACTTTAGTACACATTATCCTCTTCACTGTACATATTCTTACATTTCTGAAGAGCTGATGCATTTCCCTTTGCAGGATCATTCGTGACACTCATTTTATGACAAGTTAAATAAATTCCCGATTTTGTTATGTAGCTCATCTTATTGTCAATTAATTTTTTTGTACCCAGTACGTATGCTACCTTACATATATATTCCTTCCTTCAGCACCTTCACTGGGTCAGTAGGGTAGAGAGACTGATAATATTCTGAGCACCTTCAACTATCCGGAAAAGGATAGGTGCAGCTTTACGAAGCACCTGATAGCTCTGTAATGATACTGGAGACTGAAATGCAAGTCCTGAGACATTTTTACTGTTTTGGTTTTATTTTTAAACCAGGAATTGATATGCCATTTCCTTACTGAAAACTCTCATTGTTAGTGTGGCATAAGTGGAGGCTCAATGTCCCTCCTTCCTCTTGAAATCCACACAAACATTGGAAAATCAGCTTGGGTCACAGTCTGAGTGCATGTGTGTGTTCCTGATGAATTTCACCCAGTCTATGCCAGTTCCTTGGGTATTGCTGGGCAATTGCCAGGCTGAATTTTGCTGAGATGCAGTCCCATAATCCAAGCATTCTCTGCATGGCTCTCTAGGCTACACATGCTGGTTTTGGCTGCCCACCCTGATGTGCACATAGCCCATCAGGTTGCATACAGTCAGAGCCCCTCTCAGGAAGCGTGCTAACATACAGTAATGCATACATCACTTCAAAATAGAGTATAATATATTCACCCAAAGGTGGTTGCTCTCACATGGATTTTGCAAGAGTATTTTGCTGGCTTAGCTGTGCCCGAGACAGCCATTTAGGCTCCAGACTAAGGATAAGAATTCTAGCACCAGTTTACACCTGTGCTGGCCACAGGTACTGCCCTGTAGGTGGTCGAACAGCATGCAGCACCTTGACGTTTCCCTTTCTCTCATGCTGATTTTGGTTTAAAGGACTGTATAGCATGGGCTGGGCCAAGAAGCCATCTCTTCACAGTTACTATTTTCACTAGGATGTTTGACTAGATTTTTGGGAGGTGACATGCTTAGAACAAAGAGGATCGAACATAGGAAACAACAAACCATGGCCTGAGTCATGTTTCCCATCATAAACAAAAGGCATACGTGATAAAAATGACAACATTTGACCCTGATCCAATTCTCCACTATTTTGCTTTCTTCTCTCAGATTTTAGACAGATTCAGAAAAGTTCAACTGGGCCTCATCTGATGCTAAGGAAGTAATTTTTCTATCACACATCAGGAACATGTACATCTGAAGCATAAGGATCCAATGGTTCCCAGGCTAGCATGCAGTCGGTCCTAAGATGCACTATTTGATAGTTACTATTAAGAGGGCACAGATTTGTTGCATCATAAATTAGTCAGAGGTGCGTAAGACTGTGATTCTACAATCATTTCTACTCTGCTGGAATTAGAAACATGAAAAAGCATGATGAGGATGTATCATCAAATACCTAACAAAGGATGAGACTTTGGAACATGAGACAATATATGTTCAATAATCATACTCAGCCAACAACTTACCAATTTTCCTGTATTTGGGTTCTGAAGCATCAGAGCAACTCTCTGCAGTGCCTAAGAAGGCTGAAAGAGAAGTGACAATAAATGACAAAAATTGAAGCAGTTCAGTAATTTTAAGTTTCCACCATGGAAATTTATTTTAAACTTTTAAAGCAGAATTTTACCCTTTTAAATTTTTAACTTTTTAAAGCAGAACGGGATGTTATCAGTTTCAATTCAGCTATTTCAGAACTGTATGGGGCCAGTATATAAAACATGAATGTTAAAAGCTTCATATTTTTTCACTTTGACTGTGAAGTTTCAATTAGGCTGCAGATTTTTGTGCCAGTAATCAAAGATTTTTGCTGCTGCTTTTGATATTAAATTGTTCAGCTAATGCTTGCTAAGTGATAGAGTCACTGAAAGCAAAGTTAACAGTCACACAGATGAAGGGAAAAAATATGTCATACTTAATGTCATGTTACAGGACAACAAATTCTGTAAATTGTAAAGAATGTGCTTGGAGGAGCTGTTTTTACTTCCAACAGAAGTAAAGGTGAGCAAAGTCAGAGGAAGCACATCTGGTTGTATCAGCGAAGAACTACATGAGAGATGCACTGAGGCTGGGTTAAAACCAAAGAGTCATAATGCAAATTTGGATTCAAACTCTGCAGCCTTTCAAACTCTCACTGTTTTTCACTTACTTCGTTTGTGACATTTCTGCACCTTTATCTCAGGAAGCACCTCAGTGTTTTCAGCAGATATTTCATCCAAAATAAGGTTCCCTGCTAAAAATATGTAAAAATGTCAACCTTTGTTCTCCTAGAAAAATTATAGGAAGAGGTAAAAGCAAGAGAAACATACCAACAGGTGGCAAAGATAAAATAAGCTCCAAATAAATGCAATAAAACACATATTCAGATTGATAGGGTTTAGAAAGCCCACAGAACTCTGAATGCAGGTTCTGTTACCCTGTGTTGGTTCTGAACTGTGAGGTATTAATCTACTGCCATGAATTCAGTGGCTAATAAAACTTCAATACTTCTCAATGCTTTAACAATGAGCAAAGGATAAAAGGATACATCACAGCTGTATCACAGCATAATCTCAGTACTAGCAAAATTATTTACTCATTTTATGTACAAAAAGGATTAGATCCTTTAAGAGATTATATTTTGTGTTGTAAAAACTGTGAAGTTACCCATACCATTCTTCTACTGGCAAATACTTCAGCACTAATACTGTATCTTGTTTCCTCTAAAACCAATATAAATTTTGCCACTAGGTGCAAAAAGCCTCAATTTTTAAACATAACAGGGAGCAGTAAAAAGTCAAGCAATTATCTCTGGTCAAGCACTGAATGAAGGAATCATTTACTACATGTATACTATAGCATTGCTGCATTGACCAGGGAAAGAAGTAAAATTTGACATGCTTCCTCGGGCAGCTTTATGCATCCTGGACAGAAGTGGGTGTGCATGAACAGCATTTATATGCATGATAAGTCCTCTGGGTGGTTCAGCTTTAATGAACTTCTGCATACCATCCATGTTGTGCTTAGAGTAAGTCTGATGCTAACTGAGGGCATATACTGCACTAGGTGTGCATACACTACGGCCATGGTGATCTGATCAGCAACTGGTTGGAGATAAAACTGCCATCTTTGAGAAAGGCCTGCAACAATACAGGAAATCCTTGAAGTTTGTCAAGAAAATCCTGGAATACAGTTCCTGGAGGAAAGAAGAGTATAGCAGATATGCAAAAACCTTACTAGTGTTCAAATCGTGGGGATGAAGTACAGTGCAGATGTTAGCCAGAACACTGTCATGGAGAAAATTACTCTTTGCCACATAAATCTTACCAAAAGCATCTTCCACCTGCTTCTCCTGCTGATCTTTGAGCACATATTCTGCTAATCCAGCTAGCAAGAAGGGGGGAAAGAGAAAAAAAAAAAAAAAGAGAGAAGAAACATAGTAAGGACAGAGTAATTTCACAGTGAAACTCCTGTAAGCTTACCCTCCTTAACAGAATTCTGCAGAGGTAAATTAAATTTTCTTGTAAATTGTTGTTCAGGAAATTAAGAAAACGAAAAAGGAGAAGTTGAGACAGGAAGTATTAAGCAGAAGATGCCATTAATAGAGAGATTTTCCCCCAACAACCACAAGCTACTGTTAATCTGTTTCCCCACAAAGCGCAGGTTTAGGTACCCTGGCTAGATCTGCCACGCATGAGGGACAGAACACTTGAGTATATGCCAGTGCTTTAGACTGAAAATACAATTCGTAAGAAATAGCTATAGCAAGTGACTGGAAATAATGATTTAAAAAAAAAAAATTGCTTTTCATACCTATTCTAGCATAAGCTTCTTTGGTGGAACAGAGATCCAATTCATCCTCATTTTCACTGTTTTCCATTGGATACAGGAAATCTATATTGAACTGATCATAGTCGTTGGCATCAACTTCAGAATCTAGAATTAAAAAGGAGAGCACATTGGTTCAATGAATACCATCACAAAGCAGTAAAAAACAAGACAGCAGGACATGCAGAAAAGGCAGATTTGTTATGTCAGCACAAGGCTTTGGCTTTTCACTGTGTGTTGGTTAAGCAGGAACAGAACTGAACTCTCAGTAAGATACAGTCACCCAGAAATCAACACGTTTGCTCAGCTCTGAGACTTCATCTTTCCTAGAAAATAAACCAGTTATAGAATCCATTCTATGCCACTAAGGCCTACACACATGGCCCAGACTCATCAATACTATTAAACCTTCTTATTCTTCAGGATATGGTGGTACCATCCAAGACTCCCTATTTGGAACGATGCCGGGTGCATGCTAACCCCCGAGCTACAGCTACAAATTGCCTGTAAAGCTGCTAGTTGGCCAAGGCCAAAAACATACCAGGGACCATGCTAACATCTTCATAGCAGAGATATCCAACTTCCAATAACTGATGCCATGTCCTGGCAATGTTCACTTTATTTACATCATCTCAGACATTGTTAAGGCTTAGAAGTATTCAAAACAGTGAAACATCTCTGATATAACAAAAGCCAGTCCTTGATCCCCAACTCATCCTACTTTCACTGAGCAAGTAAGACCATGGGAGTGAAGAAACACTCTTGCAGGTTTTATTAACAGTTGAAGTTGAGAGAACAAAGCTCAAGCTGGGAAATAATTAAATCACAAAGATTATTCCAGATTCTGGTGCTCAGTTCTCCACTGATTTGCCCATGTACCTGCTGACCCTGGTTTCTCATTAAAGCAAGGATGCGAGGTGGTATCCCCCAATTTGGTAATGTCTTACACCTATCAGGCAGAGCTACAGGTCTTCATATCTGGCATGCAGCTGTTGTGCTCCTTTCATTGCCAATCTCAATGCACAGACCAGCTCATTCATTTAAAATAAGCTCATCTATTGCTCTACAGCACAGTTAGCAGCACATACTCACTTTCATACTTTCATGCCAGCAAACTCAGGGGGAGCAGAGCATTCCACAGCCTCCACACAAATTCAAGAGCAGAAAGTTTGAGAAGTGACGAAACTATCATCTTTATGCCCTGGCCCTTCTGCTTTCTCCTTTAGCACGGAATCATAAAATCATTGGCCTGTGCCCTCAAAAGCTGTAAAATGGCAACTGGTAATGAAAGTTGATGCCTTAGGATCTCAGAAGGAAATAAAATGCTAGTTTGCTTGCAGACTGGCTTCATCACAAACTCACCTAAAAGTCTCTGTTTTGCAAATCTTTTAGCTTGAAACTACAAAAGTGCGGACAATTACATTTGACCAGCTTACAATAGGAACATTTGCAAATAAACTACTTACAGGAACGATACCCAAACCAAATACATTACTTTCACACCTCAATGAGTGACATGTATAGTACGTATTCTTAGACTCACTGAGCAGGAAGCTGTAAACATGTAGTTTCAAAAACATGATAGTTTCTGGAAGCAGTCACTATTTTATATACATTTATGAATAAAGTTATCATATCATAAGACCATGCGTCTGTTGTGTTTATTCCAGCCACCATGATAAACTGCCATTCAATGGCTATGTAATTGAGAGGAGATGGTAATAACTTATAGCATGATGACTAAACTAATCAAGCATTTTTTAGTGTTTTACTAACCTGCAGCAAAGTCACCTTCTTCATTTCCAGATAACTTAAGATCAAGTTGAGTATACAGATGCAATGGATCGATATCACTGTGCAGCAAATCAAGATAGCCATTTTCAGACAGAAATGTCGAATCCATGATTTGTCTCCTGATGTCTGAAACCAAATTGAAAAACAGTTAGCAGTGACAAAACCACATTTTTTTGTCAACCAAAACTACAAGTCCTGCACTGTGGCCTTCTGTTGACTAGCCACTGAGATCTTCAGGCTGTGGAACTGGTATTGTTTTACCAAGTCTTGCTTGAGTTACGATTCTGCGTAATTTAAACTTACAGATCCAGATACCCTTGCAATGAGACTTACCTATTTTTCAGTCCAGTCAGGGGGTGGGATACTGCAGTCTGACCACCCGGACCAAAAGTGCCAAGTACCGAATAAGTCACAAGTCCTGTATCTTTATCAGGATATAAATGACGCAAGCACAAACCCAGCAGGTATCAGGGAAAATGAGAAGACTGCAGTGAAGATGATGGAAGAGGAATCCCATTCCTTACCATCAGGACAGTTTCTTCTAAGGGAAGCAGCTTCAGTCTGGGATGTTACACCCAGTTCCTAAGCCCTGGAGGTGACACTAGGAGACATCCCTTCAATACAAGAAGGTACAGTGAAAGGTAGAACTGTTTTGTATAATTCTTTCCCAAACCATATAGTTGATTGTGTACAGAATAGCATGGTCCCCGTGGGAATTAGTTTCTGGTAACATGCCACTCACTGACAATTTGGAATCTACCACAATTATTTCATAATCAATTTTCTTTTCCCCTCAGAACTCATACCTACTTGTGAGTTGGGAATTGCTACAGCCTTTCAAGCAGAGTGCCATACAGCATCCAGATAAATCTGACTGATCTAAGTCACTTCCTGCTCCAGTCACCTGTGTTTACATGAGAACTGCTTCGACTGCTGCAGCTACATTTCTTGATAAAGGTTATCTCTTCCTCCACCTCATTTTAAATCTCTTTCTTTCCAGCTACTAGAATAAGCTTCCAGGCACTACAATAAGATCAAACATTTCTTCTGGATATTCCACAGCCAGTGAAAAAACACTACTTGTCGGTCATTCATCATCTTTATCAAACTATTTCAAAACCAAATATTGGCTCCTCAGTGTTTACAGGTCACTAATATGAATGCCAGCTGGGCTGGTGAGCCAAGAAATTTAGTCCACAATAATATCTAAATGCCAGCATGAAATGAACAACCCGCAAAATTTCCAGGCCATATTCTGTTAAGAAAAAGTGCCCACACACCACAACCATGAGAAGTTTCAGCTTGGCATCAAACACCATAATTTGTAATGAATGACAACTATAATACAGCTCAAATATTCTGCCTTTAGCAGAATGCCATCAATAACCCTGGTTGCACATGCCTACTTCCTCAAGGTGTATAAATGTGGAGCAACCTGTTGTACCATGAAGCCTACCTGCAAAATGATAAAAGAGAAATACAGCTAACACTGCAGCTCTGATGAAAGAGGGCAGAGCAGACCTAGTCACGCACACCACTACATGCTGCTTTGTTATAGACGAATCTTCATCCCTCTTATTCCTCTATGGGGTTGTTCTGCTGAACAGCTTGAAAATGGACCTCTCCATGTTCCAGTGCAGAAGACATCAGAATCTAGAAGCTTAACTTAGAAGAGGATGGACACAATGAAATTGCACAAGTAGGAATAACCTATGCTCAGGTAGTTCTCCTTTCTCATATTCAGTGGCCTCCTTATGCTACCAAAATTACAAAAATATTATATTAACTGCCTGCTGTGTTGTAAATGGAAAGCAAAAGTTGCCAAATCTGCATAAGAACCAAGAATGAGGTTATAAACATACCAGATTAAATTTTCAGTTTGTTGCAACATTTTGCTTTGCCTTTCCCCTTGTTAAATGCACATAAAATCCTTTCAGAATGCCAGGTTGCCAGAGTTTGTGAATAATGCTGTTGAAGCACTGCCTCAGAGTCAGTATAATTTTGGGGTTAGAGACATAGAAGTAACTGGGCAGAAGCTGTAAAGGGAACACAAAACAGACAAATACATCATTCCAGTGGTAGTCAACTGCTTGATTACAGCAGACAAAGAAAAGGCCAAGTCCTATGGAAAGAGACTAAATAGGCAAACTTAATCTTCATGTAAATCCTAAGCTTTAATTAAGCCATAGTCATAATGTTGTCCCCAAAATCAGGGTTATATTTCTGGTGCGCAGAGAGCCAATTAGCACCCAGAGTTGTACTGTTTGTTTATTCCATGTCTATGCAAAGGTGGGTGCTAGGTGGTAACTCCACAAAGCCAGCACACCCTCAGGCTGCAAGCTACCTATTTCTATACATTTCAAACTGAGAATCAGGGTTTTCTCTATACATAGCATTATATATCTATAATATGTATCTTGGCTCTCACATTCTCTGTGTTTAAAGACACAGTACATATTTATTTCACTATGCACATCCAGTGAGTAAGGGTCTCTGTGGGGAGGGTCTCTTATCTCAGGGGCTGTGATTTTTAGTATTATAATGAACCAAATTCCTTTAGGAACACAGTTATCTTCTGTTTCGCTAAGCCTTTCAAAATTACTCCTGCCTTCCTAATCTGTCTGAAGTTAGCTGTTACTCTTCTGATCTAGCTGGTTCGTTTATCAGCCTTCTCCCTCTCCTCAAGGTCTGTCAGCTTGTAAGAAAACACTGTTTTTCCTCACTACCTGCAATTGCAAAACCAAGATTTCCAAGCTTCCACACACATAGTTCTTAAAAAAAAAAAAAAATCTTAACTTCTTCATTGCCAGATAACAATAAGAGCTTTTGTTAATTTAAACCTTTCTGTCAATAGCATTTCCCTGTGGATAAATACATATATTATGCAAAATGTTTTCAGCCACAGAGGTTGAGAAGTCAGGAAGAAACCAAAAGGAAGTCTTGCAGTGCCAAGTCTAGCTAGAGAGCTGATAATTAGAATGTAAAAAGTGTTAATAGCACAGGAACAGAGGACTAAGAGAAACATAGCCTTCTACCTTAAGAATGAAGATTGCCATTCTTTCAAGAATGAAAAACATTTGTATTCATCTGTTTTGTTTCACCAGTCTGAATGACCCTCAGCTTACCCTCTTTTTTTTCTTTTCATTATTTTGGTTTGACACAGATCTATACCTAGCTGTCTTCCTACTGACTGCACTGGATTTCGGATGCTGCAATTTCTTTCTGTAGCTGAACCAACAAATTCCTAAAAGCAGGTGTGCTGTGTGCTTTGCTGCATTAAAATCATGATGTCACCATGGAAAGCACTGTGTCCAAGGGTGTAGGAAAAATGAACTGAGTTTTTGAAAGGGGAAAGCTTCTGCACTGAGAAAGCCAGAGGCAAGGAGAATGATACCTCATGGACAGTAAGTGTTTTGCTGCATGTTGTAACTGAAGCACACAAAATGAAACCAGACATAATTGAGGTTGTTTACCACAGCAGCCTCTTTCCCAGGGCTTCCCTTTTTTTCTCACAGCATTTCCCAGCAGTTCCCTGTCTGAAACCAAATTTGAGTAAGCTCTATGCTACCTAGCGCTCTCTCTGTTGTTTCATGAAGGATTTTGACTTAGTTAACTGATAATACATTCCCTCTGGAGTCCCTTACAGTGCTGCCAAAATGGGTGTTTGGCACATTTTCACTTCATCAGAAGACTACAATATTTCTGTAGTAATTTCTGCGTAAGGGCTGTAAAGGCGAGAGCCAGCTCGCATCTGGAGGAAGACAGGCCCTACACAGACCTACAAGATAAAGCCTTGAAGTGCCCAGGGTGGCTGTGCCCACCTTTGTGGCAGGCCTCCATGCACAAAGTGTAGATGATGGGTGGGGGAATGCAGGGGGTACTTCCAAAGGTATTTCCATGCACATATTTTCCTTTATTGTTTGGACACTGGTTAAGAGTTTGCTTTAAATCTTCAAACAAAACCTCCTTTCTCCTGCATTTGGTAGCCTGTGTTCTTAAACCTCTGCAATGATTTAGTGCCTACATGCTACAGCAAGGTCTCCACTCATGATACATTTGGTTTACCGCTGTATTCTGCATATACACCACAACAATATGATTCACTTCCAAGATTCTCCATGTTTTTTTCAGTGCTCTTTTAGAGTCCAAGAGATACCATACGAATTAAAATTGCTGGAAAATTAGTAAAAGAAATAGCGAACATCACCATATCAGGACAGATAGTCCAGTTAAAGAAGGAGTAGGTTTTCACTTAAATCACATACAAGTCTTAGGAGTTAGGTAGGGCAGTTTAGATTTCTAAAGATAAGGAAGGTGGTAGCAATTTCTCTTTTTGCCCCAATGATTTGATTTAACCATGTCTTATATTTTAAAGGATCAACATGTTAAAGATTCCTGACAATGGGGTCTGCTACTTACTAAATGTTCTCTAAGAGAACAAAGACGGTTTATATAAACAATAACATAACATGTACTCCAAAAGTAAGGTGGATGCTTCTGAGATTTGTTAGGGGGTTTCCTTCCCAAAACCCTGTTGACATCTGAACTGACAGGTAATAAAATAATCTCCCACGTGAGTATAGAGGTTAAGAAAACTAAAACATCTCAAGTCAGTTCAGGAACAGAGGAAATCCCCTCCTCCCCCCATAACTTAATTTTTGTATCAATTTAGGAAGCTGAGGATAATTCATAGAAAACAGTAGCAGTGCCACGCAAATCACGTTTCTTAAGCAGAGGATGACATAACATTACAGCTCCAAGTCTTACATTAAAGAAAAATAAGACAGTGGGACTGCAGTGAAAACAAGAGGTCAAAAAGTTAAACACAAAGATTGCTGAATGTTACTTTCTTGCAGCACTCCAGACTAAGTGCTACACATGAATGTGAAGGAAGCAAGTTGAGGAGAAGCAGGTATTACCAAACTCTAAAGAAGGAATCCAGTGAAACACTGGCACTTTGAGCTAAAAGTTCAATGACATCAGCTACCAGCTACAGTTTGAAAGCCTTTTTGAATTTTTGTTAACAACTTTAGAAAGTCTTCTCTCTTCTTTTGGGCCCCCCAAGAGTTATGTCATTGCGCACAACACGCACACCGGAAGGCAGGGAGGTGTTTCCTGCTTTTGCTGCAGGTGATGTTTTGGGGCAATGTTCTCTGGGAGATGGGCAAGCCAGCAGTGAGGAGGGATGAAGTGCCTTCCATGCTACAGTCACCTGTTTCCCTTCCCTCTCCCCAAATCCATCACTAACAATTCCATTGCTCCACAGGTACCAAATAGATTTTCCTGTCAGAGGCAGCGTCATTATTCATAAACTAACTGCAAGCAATGGTGCTTAGGTTATAATGAACTTTGTTATAATGAACTTTGAAGGTTTTAGTTTCTATTTCGGATCTATGAAAAGCTTATACATCTGAAAGGCAGTTTAACTTTTCCTGTTGCACTACCTGATTTAATAAAAGATACTACTTTTACCAACAGTCTTTATGGTGCCGTTGGAGTGTTACGTTCCATGGGCTTTATAGTCTACAAAGAAAGAACAGAGATGATGCTGAAAAGAAAGCTGCCCTATATCTTGCCACCTTTGTCTCCCTTAGAGAGGAGTTTAAAGAAGTTAGAAGTATAAATATCAGGTAAAAGGAGCTTCTGCCTTTCAACGAACTTAGCTGTATAGAGACCAACACAACAGATAAAAGAAATGTTATTAGTCTTCCACAGGAGGCAGCTGAGTTCAGGCAGACTAATAACGTACTGTCCTGCAGGTGTCCACAGTTGTGATTTGAGAGCAGAATTTGCCTTTTCATGTCCAGTATCACCTCATCTGTCACAGCTGTGCCCAGCTCTCCCATCCCAGCAGTAAGATGGCAGACACCTTGCCTATAAGCTTTTTTGGCAGAAAAAGTACATTTGCACTCCAAGACATTTTTCATAACGTAATCTCAGCCCTCCTAAATGGGAAAATAAAGTTCTGTAGAAAAAAAATGGAAATAAGCCAGTTTCTTCCAATGACCTTCAGTTTCACTTTCTATAGGAGCAGCTTGTATACAAAAAACCAAGCACATTCTCAAAAAAAAAGACTGAAACAAACTACAGCAGCCTTTTGAGCAAGCAACAGGGCTAGCCACAAAGAAAATCACTCAAAATTCTCCAAAATTTCATCTGCATTTAGACTTCATCTTACTAATATTTCAAGCAATACAAGTCCAGATACCGATACACTGTAGTTACCAATATCTACAGAAGGTAAGATAAGAAGTATTTACCATGGCAAAAGCACCCCATTCAAGAATTGAGGAAAAACTGACCTTAGAAAACAGGATAGTTCCTCTTCTTTCACTCTGGATTCAGTACCAAAAAGTGAGGAGAACTGCTATCACTGCCCAGGGCTTATAGAAAGTGACACCAGAAAGGAGGAAATGAGCCAGACCAGTCACTGCAGAAAAATGAAATACTCACGGGGAATTCCAAAGAGGAGAATTAAGAGGAACCTCCTTTCTAGCAACCCTTGTATAATAAGCACTGTTACCTTTACCCATTACTTTTCACTGCTAAGAAGAGCTTGCACTTGTCACTAGTTAGGAACAGATTGACTTATTTGGTTGGAAACCAAAGCTGTGTAAGAGCTGGTGGTAACCATTTCCAGTGGTCCCTGAAATTCTTCCTCTCCTTTTCTATTCCAGTTCAAATCTGTCCCCAAATCGTGCTGTTAAAGAGTCCATCAGTGAGAATAAAGCAAGCAGCGCAGTAAGAATAAAGCAAGCAGCATGCAGACACTGTTACCTTGCAGCTCCATTTGTTGAAACAGAAGTGAAAGTATTTCTTTCACATGTTCAGAAACTACAAATCCAAAATCAGTTTGGTGTCTTGAGCAAGTGTTTCTTGCCATTGGTCCAAATGACAAGTAGGATGTTCTATGAAACAGAAGCTTGCAAATCTTGTCTGGCTTACACATGGTGTTCAGGGTTTGCTTGTAGCAGCATCTGACAATGTTTATTCATCCAATCATCACTTACCCTGTCAGCGTAAGACAAACAACCTTCTGAAAACCAAGTTCATTCACAAGCATTACTGCCACGATGCCTATAGCTGTTTCTGTGTGGCTCTGCAAGCTTATTTGACTATTTTCTTGCGGGTTTTTTGGGTTTTGGTGGGGGCTTTTTTGTGTGTGTGGTTTTGGTTTGGGTTTTTTTTGGTTTGGTTTTTGGTGGTTTTTTGTTTTGTTTTGTTTGTTGTTGTTTTTGGTTTTTTTAAATCATGCACAAACCTACACAAATTAGAAATTAACTGTGAAAGAGAATATATTCTCAAGCAAGCAAATACTTTCTGTAGTATTATTCCATTATAGCCAGGGTTCCACTAGAGTATGAAGGGGGAAGGAAGTGGGAGTTGATGAAGCCAAACACATGCAGGACTTGCTGCTTCAGTAAGGTAAGATTTTAATCAGATACTTGGTAACAAACTGGTTCTGCACGAGGCAGCAGGTCCTGTAAGCAAAGCAGCTGCTGACCTGTGCAAGCCTTTTCCCTTTGCAGAGGTATCTTCTTCCACCATGTTCCGTGGCTCACCAAGAAGAGAAAAAGCTCTTCCCATCCCAGGAGTGGCTGGTCTATTCTTATTATTTAAAGAGATATGGAGCCCAGCTTGCAATGCAGAGCACTAGCCTCTTTGGGCTCTCTAACCAGGCAGGCAGCTGTGTTCTTGGAATTCCTCTATGTACATTAGAAGAAAAGCAACATCTCAGCATAACAGCATTCAGAGTAGAAAATAATGAAAAGCTGCACAAATACAGATTCTGTATTTTAGTGCTCTGTTTTGATAGAAGACAATAATACAATCACTGTATGAGAGATCCCTACAAAATTTAAGAAGGTTATTTCTTAGCCCTAATGTGCAGCACAACCCCACAAGTTATAAGCTCCCTTACCTGCCCTGCAGGCAGAATTCTTCACCACCTTCTGAGGCTGTAATCCCCATCAGGTGATCTATATACTTCCAGAATGAAAGTTTGGAGAACAGAATAGCTCAGCTGTTTACTGTGATTCTAGTCTGTAACAACAGCAAAGACTATTGTCCACTTTTTGTACAACACCCATAGCTGCTTAGAAACTGAAGAAAAGAATTGCTGGAGCAAATCAGAGTACTGGTTCACCTTTGATTCTACCATCTAGTGGACTAGTCTATAAAGATGGCCTTAGAGACAAAGGGAAAAGCAGTCTAGAAAACATCAGGTTGTGAGACAGCTGGGAACTGCTTTAGTTTCTCAGGTGACCATCAGTTTCTTTGCTTCAATGCTTGCTGACATGCTGCCCTACTGCAAAAGGAGGGAACAGAATGTTCATCTGCAAAACAGATCTCAATGGTGCACTTTGTAAGAAAGGGAAAGCCGGGGGGTTTTGTCCAGAAATCATAAAGATTGTAAAGAAATTGTAGAACTATCAAGTAGTTAGTGAGAAACCTGCTGATAAAAATCTGTTCCTGACAGGAGTTTTCTTTGCAAGGTTTCGTCAGAGTGAAACAATGATTGAATGTAAGACTGAAAAATTAATAAATTTTAAAAATCAAGTCAGAAACCAATTTCCTTCAAAGGAAGCTGAAGTCTTTAACGCAATTAAGTCATTTCTTGGTGAATTAATATCCTTGAATCCACCTTTTTTAAGCTCATCTCTGCTACAAAAATCTAAAGAACAGTGACAAAAGTTGAACATCTGATGAATTAAGACTATTTCTTCTTCTGATGCACTTAAACTTCCCTGTCATGTCTCAAGCGCAGACAGAGCCAGGCATGACACAATCAAGATTTCTGAATAGCGACTTTAGATGCTACCATTACAGAAATGAGAAGGAGCAGATACCTTTTCAAGCATTTCAGGGATTTAATTAAAAGTAGAAACCTGACTATATTTACTCCCAGCATAAGTGACACCAGGCCTCTTGTTATTAAATTCTACATTTAAAATATGAATTTTTTGCATTAACTGTGTGCAATAATAGAGCTAAAATTGCCAATTATCATGTGTCTGCATTTTTCTCTCTCTTGCTGCCCACTAAAATCCTCAAAACTCTTGAATACAGCTTCATAAATCATGAAGTACTTCCCCTTCTCCCTCCCCCCTCCTTAAATCTGCAGCAGTCTCCTGTAGACAGTGCAATTTTGTTGCTTATAGACATCTGGAATTTGAAGTGGAGAACGTTCTTTCCATACATGATTGGAAAATGTAAGAGATTTGCCTACATGAACTGCCAGCATGTGCCATCAACAAATGCTGCTCAGACTATCAGTGACTGGTTTGTCAGTTGAGAATAATCTGACCCTATCCTGCTCTCTTTAATCTACTTTGCATTTCTGGTTCTGCAAAAGGTGGCAAAGAACAAGTTTTATTATGGCCTGACTATGAAAATAAGTATCCAGTAACTACCCTAAAGGGGTGGATCTCTCTTTAGCTGCTCTTGCACTAACACTTGGCTTTTCCCAACATGCTCTCCATTGCTGTACTTTGCACTATGCAATCTCAAAATACAATAAAAGTAAATCTTTAACAAAGCAAAAAAAAGATGGAAAAAATCCAACTGATTTACCAGAAATGCAGTTTCTTCTTGTTGGCTCATTATCTGTCATGTTTTGAGGCTTACTGACATGCAGGTTTAAACAACAGAGGGGAACCAAAGCGTTCAAGTACAGGTCCCATTTTTCCACAAATGTCAGAGATATCTTCCTTGCAATGTCCCCTCTGTCTTTTTTATGGAGCAAGGCTTGATGGTATTCCTTGGATATCACATCTTCTTTCAGCATGAGGTTAATCAGATGTATCAGTTGAAAGAATCTTCCTTACTCTAGGTAGGATCTCCTTAAAGAGTTCGTATCTGCACCTGACAATGCTTGAAGGAGGTCTGAACAAAATCTGAACAGTTTCAGCAAAATAAAAAGATCCACTCAGCATCATAAAGATGAAGTGGAAAAAAAAAATAAAGTTAAGCGACTTTTGCCTACAACAGCAGAGGTATTTCCTCATTTCACTATGCCTTTAAATAACACTTCCAAAATCAAGTAATTTCTTGATGAAACGACAAAACACCACAATTCTTCCCAGTATTCATAAAATACAATTCTCCAATCAGCAACATGGTCACTAGAAAAAAACAATTAAAAAGAAAAATAATTTACCCCATTAAGGAAGGATTGCCATAGGTGGAACTTTGTCTCCTGGCCAAGGTGGAGTGTGGGCCATTAGTGGGCCCAGCAATGTCATTGTCTAATCTGAACAGTACCAAAAGCTTCAGCACAAAACACATCCTCTACAAGAGAGATGGGTTTAAAGCATGGAGACTCCAATGTAAGATTAATTCTGATTCTGATTTCATGAAAGTCAAATGGGTTAGAACCAGGAGAGAAACTCTGGGGTAAAAAGTTATCCCAGGTCTGACTCTGGTTTCTGCCATACCTGAAGTTATTAGGGTGAAAAATAACTAGGAAACAAGTTGCTTTTGACTTCCATATATCCTTAGTCAAAGTTAACATACTTATATTCCAAGGGACAGACACTGTGTTAAATTCCTTGAACAGAAAAGTTTTCAAGTCCCCGGTATAAATAAGTAGCAAATCTTCCACACCACTAATCCCAATGTTAAAATACAGCTCCAATCCATATACAACCCGAGTCCCTCAGTTCAGCTCAAAGCTACTAAAACCTCTTTTAAATGTTGTCTTCTTGAGTCATTTCTTGCTCTTCTATTGTGGAGCTCAAGACTAAGCAATGTCTAATTAGGGCACTTTGAAGACTTCTAAATACAATCAATAGTGGTTTAGCCCTGTCATAAGAACATTTTCTAACAGGGAGTATAATAAAGAATGGGAGCCATCAGACTGGATAACTTCAGAAAGAAAAACCCCAAGTTTTCAGTAAGAGTAGAGCAAAAAGAACACAGCAAATTATCTTGATCAGATCAGTAAAATGTGTATCTACAAGTAAAACATTTTTTTCTTGTTAAGAGTGCAAAAATTATTAACCAATAATGTATGTTGTAGCTGCCTGCACAACACAGAATAGATCTACAAAGTCAGCATTAAAAGGGAGAATACCATTAGTTACTAGAACATTAATGTGTTTAACCTAATCACCTCTGAGCCAAATATGAACGTCAGTCATGTTGTAAGCAAAAATAAGCTATATAATTGATGAGCTTGGTTAACTAGAGTCTGTTAATATGGTTCTTATTCATAGTAGCTACATCTACTAAGAACAATTTTTAAAGATGCAAAATATACCACCAATTTTGCTGAGACAAAGAAAAAACAAACCTATAAATGAAACTACTTTTCTCATCTATACAACTTTTTAAAGGCAATACATTTTATATTTCCCAGGTATTTGATCATGAGTGTTTCATGAGATTCAAATATATAAAAAGATCTTAACAGATTCTATCCAGTGCTTCCTAACGCTGATTTGTTTTTGCTATGCCTGTTGAAAACTTTCCACTTAATGATCTGTACAACATTTTGCAGTGTCTTGTGTTTAGGCACTGTTACTATTTGAGGAGGAATTTGGTTTTAGATACCTGATTGTTCTAGCAGAACCTACTGCCTTGAAATAAATACTGGGGCAAAATTTCTAAGGCTGTCTGGGGGCTTACAGATGGGATCTTTAAAATTCAGTCTGCTACATGGCTGCCTAACCAAGCCTGTAGACTGAGTATGGGAAAAGTATTCAAATATAACCTCAATATTTTTCTCTTCATTTGCTACTAGGTTTTACTACCTTGAATACTGCCATGATTTCTTTACACTGGTGGACATATTTGAAAGTGGAGCAATAATTCCACCTAATAAGAAACAATACACTGAGAGGAACCTGCTAAATCTTTATAAAACTTTCTAGTACACTACTTCAAATTCTGATTAAGACTCAAACTGTCTTTGTAGAGTAACAAGAATTTGCTGCTTTTACCAAACATTCACATTTATGTTCAATATCAGGAAGTACATGTGAAACACTGGAAAAAAATAACGTCATTATCTACAGAACTATTTTGTCTTGCAGAGCAGGTGGGTAACAAGTTTTACTGTAACTACACAAATGGCAACTGGGAGAAGCACATTCATTTTCTTTATGAAAAAGTAAGTTTTTCATGCATGTTATCTCACTCAGAATTTGTCTTTTAAATGTATTTTCCTTTAAAGTTGTTTCCTACATTGATTCAAAATAGAAGATGTAACAGTTTTATTGAAGTATGAGTAGGAATAAGCTCCAACTCATTTGGAGTAGCGCTGCTCCTCAAATATTACATGAAAAGGACTATTTCCCTTAGTATTATCAACATGAAAGTGCACTGTATAAAATGCCTCCACTTGGACTTATCATCTCGTGGAGCAGAACACATGCTGAAGGCAGCTAGGTGTTTGCCTTATAGAAGGTTGGGAACTGCTTGCTATCATGGCAAATCTGAGTGAGTTTACCACACTTTGGGGAAGAAAGGGTCTCAATCTCAGCTTCTCCTGCAATCAGTGTGCTCCTGAATGGGTTGAACAGATTAAAAAGAAGTATTGTATCCATTATTTGGCTGGGGAGCATCATCAGCAACATTTAATGCCCCTCTAGGCAGCTGTGCCCCTGACTAAGAAGTCTCCTTGAACAGGAGGTGGACAGTTCAAGCCACATGGGAAGCTGTGTATTAAAAGAACAAACTCGATTTAAAATGTAATCCTCAGCCAGTCTCTGCAACTCATCAACCTGCTGCACCTTAGCTCTGCAAAAGCCAGATACAGAAGGCTTTGCCCAGTGCTCCAGGGTATAGGCATGTTTGACTGAGGGCATATAATAATGGGAATGGTAGATTTCTTTCTGAGGGCAAAGATCTCCCCTCCCTAGGATAGTTCCCTCTAGAGGCAAACAAGCCAGTGAACCAAGACCTTGTGGTATGTCATTGTGATTGCCACTTAGGCGTAAGAAAAGCAGATTTTCTGCAAGTGTTTCACACCTTAAGTGATTTCCACCTGAAGTATGCCTAGGCAAAGTTCACCATGCATAGGAATCATAGAATCAACTAGGCTGGAAAAGATCTTCAAGATCATCAAGCGTAACCATTACCCCAAGCACTGTGAAGGCCACCACTAAACCATGTCACTAAGGGCCTCATCTACATGGTTTGTGAACACTTCCATGGACGGTGATTCCACCACTGCCCTGGGCAGCCTGTTCCAATCCTGACCACACTCTCTGTGAAGAAATTTTTTCTAATATCCAAACTAAACCTCCCCTGGTGCAACTTGAGACCATTACCTCTTGTCCTATCACTTGTTAGCTGGAATATGAGACCAACCCCCACCTCACTACAACCTCATTGTTTCAGGTAGCTAAATTTCAGTTAGCTGTAGAAAGCGATAAGGTCCCCCCTGAGCCTTCTCTTCTCCAGACTAAACACCCCCAGTTCCCTCAGCCATTCCTCATAAGACTTATTCTCCACATACTTCACCAGCTTTGTTGCCCTTTTCTGGACGTGCTCCAGCACCTTAGTGTCTGTCGTGTAGTGAGGGGATCAGGTCTGAACACAGGATTCAAGGTGTGGCATCACCAGGGGGACGATCACCGACACACTACTGGCCCTGCTGCCACACTACTGCTGATACAGGCCAGGATGCTGTTGGCCTTCTTGGCTGCCTGGGCACAAGCTGCTCATGTTCAGCAGCCGTCAATCAGCACCACTAGGTCCCTTTCAACCAAGCATCTTTCCTGCCACTCTTCCCCAGGCCTGCAGCATTGCATGGGGTTGTTATGGCCCAAGTGCAGGACCTGGCACTTTGCCTTATTGAACCTCATACCACTGACCACAGCCCATTGATGGAGCCTGTCCAGATCCCTCTGTAGAGCTCCCCTATCCTTCATCATATCAACACACCCAGCCAACTTGGTGTCATCCGCAAATTTACTGAGGGTGCACTTGATCCCCTCATCCAGATCATCAATGAAGATACTAAACAACACAGGCCCTAACACCAAACCTTGAGGGACACCACTAGAGACCAGTCGCCAACTAGGTGTGATACCATTTACTATCACTCTTTGGGCTCAACCAGCCAGCCAGTTTCCAACCCAGCTAAGAATCCTTATCCAGGCCATAAGCAGCCAGTTTCTCCAGATTATAAGTTTTTCAACCCAAATACAATATTGTTTATTCTGTTATGTCTAGATTTGAGACAGATCAAAAGTGGGCTTGTCTTTGCGTATGGGTTAAGATACAAAGATTTCAAGCTGATTTTGCTGGCAAACATACCATACAATAATATTCGAGAAGTACTCTGCCTTTGACCTCAAAACTGATGACCTTGTAGCTAAGGCCAAAACATGGGAAAAGGGACTACAAGTGGCGTAAGCTTTGAAAACTTGATTCCAGTAAGTTCTAGTGCTCTACAGTCCTAATTTGCAATTCTGAGAAAATAATTAAATGTTATTTCTATTTCTGCTTTTGGTTTTTGCATTTGTATAAATAAAAAAAAATAAAAATCTTACTATCTTGACACTATATAAAATCTGTTAAGACTCATGACATATCCAGATGCCAGGTACTGAAGGGCATAACCTGACCTACACAGGTACACTTTCAGCTGCTTCACTGACTCTAGGAAAACCAGTGAAATGATTTTACTGAGAATATTTGGATTTCAAAATTAGCTGAAGACTTTGGGCAGTATCATATTTACTTAGAAGTGACACTTCCCTTCAATGCAAAGAAATCAAAAGCATAAGTTCTCCTTTTTGTGTCACTTTCCTCTTTAAAGATGTATCACAGCACAAACAATGTGTGTGAAAAAGAGAACTAAGTCAGGCTGCACATTTTTACTATTTGTTGCTGTTTATGTTGCTGTTGTTTAGCACTTTCTATAGCTAAGGCACGTCTTTTCCTTTGGACTCTGAAAGAAAGACCACCATAATGATCCTTAAAAAGAGATACAGCTGCTATGAAACACCACTCTTATCTACATAAGCTGTGTGTCAGTTAAAGACAATCCTTAGAACAGGAAAGTAAGTTGTGCATTTGAATACATACACCCATCTGTGAAGCAAAGTAGTGAAATGCTGATGCCTGTATTACACAGGCTTGAGTCATTACCATCAGAAAGTAGGAGAATTGGTTAAATAGACTTTCCAGTCTACAAAAAAATTGTTCATCCAGCAGTATGTCAAACCTATTCAGCCTGCACAGAAGGAATCCCAAGCAGAAATTCTGGTACTGAATCCAGTTTATGGCCAGAGATGCCAAAGACACTAGCTGACAGGAAAATCAGAGCTCAAACATAGAGTCAACAGCTCAGACAGCATGAAAGGAATTTTCAAGAAAGTACAGTTCATTCATAATAAGCTATCTACTGAAATCAACAGGGACTTTGCAGCAATGTCCATGAGCTTAGAGATGCTTAAAAGTCCTTCAGCATCTTTCCATGCCTGTACTTCTAGTATTACCAATCATACTGCTTTCCAAACACCATAACGAGCTCTGGTGGTGTAGCACGGACTCTGCCTGTGAGGCAGAGCATAGAGCCCAAGGTAATGCACTACAGTGATGCTGATAATACTGGCAGCTTTCTCAGAACACTGTTTTCTCAAGTGAGGTTAGGAACTCAAAAGGTTAGAAACTTCCAATCTAGTAGGTACAAAGAAAGACTAGAACCTCAAATATTTGTGGTCATTTAGAATCTCACAGAGCTTTGGACAAGCATTCTCAGAAGGCTCAGAGAGCAAGGTAGGCTGAACAGAAGACCTGTTTAGATGACTGCTTTGCAAAATCCTGGCAGACTAACTTCAAAAGGCATTCC
>NW_009944807.1:30472-38301 GCF_000696875.1 Nestor notabilis
GTTTCTACTCTTACTAGGCTGGCATATCCAAATTTGCTGCCAGTCTGCTATAAACATTTGATGGAATTCTGTTTCTCTAAAATATTAGAGTTTAAAAACTCATGACCCTCACATTTTTAGCTTAGCAATATAAATAATAGTAACAAGATAACATTACTTTGCCAGCTTGTGCAGTCCAGATTGTAGTGCCAAGAGGACATAGCTACTGCAAAGCTCCCTGCAGAGTTAGGAAGATATATTAAGACAAATAATGAATCTGTTTCCAGCAGCAAGGTGTCAAACATTTTTCTTAACTATCTGTGTGTTGCTAGGCCCACATTTAAACTACAAATGTCACCACTTTCTTCCTCACCTGAACACCAGTGATTCATTACGTTCACTGGCGCTAGAATGATTGTGCTATGGTACATGCTGGAACTTCCAAGTGGGAAAAAAGAAAAAATGACAAGAAAACCTGAAACAACTGAAAATTAACAGAATACTGCTGGGTTGGCAGTATTTTGCTAAAACACTTCTGATTCCTAAGCATGCTCTTCTCTTATTACACTTATTACACACGCATCAGGAAGCCAAAGATGCAGTGTGAAGTGTTTCACTAGAAGCTGGCTGCAGCTTCATGCTCTGCAAGCATGTTGTGAGCACCAGGACCTGCAGCAACATCCGGCTGCTGCCTAGCCTAAGACAGAGGAAAAGATACTCAGAAAAGCTGTTATCGCTTGCCTTGGTTTTCAAGAAGCCTGTGAGCATCACAAACACACAGATTTCTTAGCAGTAGTTTTGGGACAGACAGCACACAACAGTATTCACCTTGTTAAGAGAAGGATTTGTCATTTATCTATAGCTGAGAGAAATTAGAGAAAGCAAAAAAAGTTTGTAAGCTTTCTGTCACCACCACTGTTCTTCATATAAGTAGTCCAGTACACTGGTGCATTGGAGCATGTGACAAAAAACACTGTAATTCCCCTTACATTAAAACAGAATACAGCAAGAATGGGAAACAGAATACAAATACAAAACCAAACCAGCAAGGAAAAGGATATGTGCAAAACCACAGCTTGTGTCAAGTTTCAGAATGATAGAGGCAAGAAGACTGAGCAAATACACTACACTGACAGTTGAAGCCATGTATTTTAGGGGCTTTCCTAGAACATTTCTGATTTTTGTCAACTAAAACACACCAAACACAGAAGATACTAAAATCTACATCACATGGTAGTTCTACCTTTAGTCACTTGAATAAACCAGCACTTACGTTGATTTTTATTACAGTAGCTGTGATGTTACTCTTGTAACTGCAGACAGCAAACGTATCATCAGACACTGTCACACCGCCTTCTTTTTCAGGAGCTTCGGATCCATGTTTCTGCACTCCTGCAGTGTGGTCTCTGGGGTGCTCTGCCACAGAGATGGTGAACTCTCAAACCCTTCAGCTAAAGCTGCTCTGACCTGGATGAAGGATGAAAGGCAGACAGTTGGTATATTCTCTGAAAAACAAACAGGTTTGTGTGGGTCCTTGCCCTTCTTCCAAGGTTTATTTCAATATTTTTAATTGCTGATTATATATAGATTTTAAAGATGTGTGGATCATGATTTGGGACCATTCCAGGGGAAAAAAATGCTTCACCCTCCAAATGGGGAGTCAAGCAGAACAGCTTTCACAGGAAGATCTCTGGGGGCCTCCAATACAGCCCAGAACTTCCTCCTCATCTAAGCTGTGAGGCTGAGGCTTGCCACCTTTGAGGCAGCAGAGGGAATTATAGTCTCTTCCTGAGCACAGGCTCCATTGTAAAAGGGGCTCATAGGCCACAGAAGGAACCAAAGAGGTTGGGCCCCTACCTGCAGCAGAGGTTCAGGGCTGTGCACTGCATACACCAAGAGTTATCTCCAGTAGCACCTGGTGTGCTCTGTAAAGAACACACAGTCAATGTGCTGGACTCCATCCCAAGGCACTTGATGATTCCATGGTTTATAAGGAAGACCCAGCAACCTAAAGACCAATCCTGAGCACATCTACCACTTTGTATGATTCAGACCTACAGAAACAGTATGGATTTTGTGAATTTTAATTCCTCAGACACCCCTTCAAGTTCTCTGTGACTGACTACAAGGAGTTTTATGGAGCTGGAACCATTCAGTGAACTAGAAAAAAAAATGTGTTAACAAATTAAACGGTACTATTAAACAATAATGCTGTAGAAGTAGGGACCACAATATGCTTCACAGAAATCTGCAGGTCAGAAGAATGATGAACTGTAGGCACAGGCTTCTCACTTCATTGTATCACCAGATGAGGAACCCTTTCTTACTTCTCTTTTTGTGTTTTGCCTATATTCTTTTTTTCTGAGAAAGTTATTGCCTTTACCACCCCACTGACACCACTTTAGAATAAATGAGAACACCACATGCAAGCAGCTACAGCAAAAGCTGCTTAACCACTGCCTCCACAACAAAAGATGAAGTAGACATTGCCAGTGAAGGCAACAGTTGAAGAACTGCCCAGCAAGCACCTCAGGGATCTGAACAAGACTATGATGATATTAGTAGTAGCAAGGGGGTGGGGACTAATAACTAAGCAGCTTACAGCTTTTAGAAGCCACCTGAACTTTGGTTTTTGCAGAGAAAACAGTAAAAACAACAGTACTCAATTTTTCATAATAACCTCCTGTTGTACTAAGGTCTTCTATTTAACAGGTTTAGATTACTTCTATTTTTTTTTTTTTCCCCCTCAGCAAACCTATAGAGGACTGGCTTAAGTCAGGAAAGGTATTGGATACTTGTGTGAGTATGGTCAGGCCTTTTAAATTCATGCAGCAAAGGAAGGAAGGGACCCCAAGCACCTCTTCTGGTGAAGTTAGAAGACTGCCACTCTAGGAAAGGGGTCCTCTCGTTACTTAGATCCCTTACTGCAGTGGATCTATAGAGCCATTTAAACCAAGTTTTTGACAGGTGTCCAAACATCATCCGAGTTCCTTATTTCTGGAGTTCCCAAATTGAGAAATAAGAAATGAACTGCAGAAGTAACAAGTAACAAGAACTGCAGCTGAGAAGGGCTGAAGCTTTGAATATATCAAGATATGTATAGAGAGCTAAACACACCAAGAAGTGCACATCCAAAGGTTGGGCAGCAATGTACCCCAAGCTGGAAGAGAGCTGATAACTTTGCTTTGGTCTGCCTTTGTTTTGGCTGTTTCTAAGTGATCAGTGCACAACCTCAACAGAGAAAGATACTGAAGTAAACTCAGTAATAATTGCAAAGCATTTTGTCTCCCAGGAAACCGCACTAGAAATTCTACAGCACCAGTTAAATAAGGCCTAAACACAAAGGTGAATACAGAGGATTCCATTTAATAAAAACATGTAACCTTTTTGGGTTTTTTTCCTAGCTGAACGGAATACAGATACAACTGCACTTTTCAGAATCAAAACCAGATGCCCAATACAGTTTGGGTTTGGTTTTTTAGTTTTTGTTTTGTTTTTTTTTAATAAAAGATCTCCATTCATAATTAGAGCCCAAACCTCTTGAACTAGATCTCTACTGAGAGTGTATTGCTATGTGTCATCCAACTGAAAATGTTATCCTGATCTGTCAAATAAATACTGTGGCTTCTCCCCTGTTAATACAGAGCTGATAATTACAACAATTCAGGTATGCACTGCCAAAAAATTCCACAGAATTTGGCTCTGGGCCAAAGCAGAAAATAATCTTCTACAAGTTAATTAGAGGGCAACACTATTAGAAAGTTATTTATTTAACACCTTCTCTAATTTGGCCTATCTCCTCAAAATGTAAACATTTTACTGAACCTCCAACAAATCCTGTAAATGTATCTAATGTGCAGTAACAGTTATTCTTGGATTAACAGTATTTTTCCAGTATTCAGAAGAACAAAATACTTAACTGTAAACAACACTGAGTTGCTTTCCCAGAGGAAGAACTGTCAAGTTACTCAAAATGTCATTGTGCAGTTTACAGGGCTTGATATTGCACCAGGGTGAGATTCTGGGCAACGCTCCAAAGAAAAAGAGAAATCAGCTGACTTCATGTTAACCACATGGATAAAACACCATATTCGCCTTGGAGGAGGTTCTATTTATTGTTGAAACTGAGCGTGAGACATTGCTCATTATTCATATCAAGCCTTTGGCATTAGTAGTGCTCCTTGATAGAAAGGCCATTATTTATTCAGGGCAGAGGACTGCCTGTAAGGTAATGACAAGCACATTGCAGCAAATGGTTCAGTTTTGAACTAGTTTATGCTCTATGTTTCAGTCAGCAACTAAATGAAATCTTAATGTATTTAATAAAGGTCAAGGTTTTCCTGTGTACAAACCTGAAAACCAAACTACAATTCACAAATTCAGTGCAACTGTCTTTAAATTTGGTGTGTTGAAGCGGTATTTGGGGATTTACATCACCTTTAGGGTGCTGCTAATCTTTCCAGTGTTCAAATAATTTGTAGTTAAATCAGGATACTGAAAAACTGTTGAAAATAGGACAGTTTGTTCTGCAAAATCCTATAAAACACTGGGAACTTCTAATGAGGTTTCTCTTGGATGTTTTTATTTTAGAACAAGGAAGAATGCTTTTCCAATAATCCCAAAATGAAGAAATTCTTGGTTTGACCAACAATTCCTCTAGCAACTAAGCATTCTTTCTAGCTCCTAATTTGCTCAAAGAAAATGATAACCCATACAATATCTTGAATAATCACACAACAATTTCACATAGCTTTTTAGAGAATGTTACTAAAACCATTTGCATGGTATAGTGATAATCTTCTGTGGGATTATCCAATAGAGTATGTTAGGAAAACAGATAATCCCTACAGTGAAACAGTGAAGACACACACTGGAAGGAGGGAAAATTAAAGAAACATTTATCTGTTTTTAAAACTGAAAACCAAAACTGTTTCTCTTTTTAGTTATATCATTTCATCTGTAATGAAATCAGTTAGCAGCACCAGAGTAAACACTCAGATACCTAATTCTGTAGCAGGCTAACTGTCACCTCTCCCACAGAAGCAACTACTGTTTTATCTGAAAAGGAACATAGCACACAGTTATTTTCTGGTGCCTTAGAATAGAAACGCAACAGTTCAGACAATACAGCAACATTACTAAATTCAAACCAACAGACTTGCTGGCAGAACTGTGCTGAGAGGTGAAAGGAGAGCTGATGCAATAGCCAAGATGAATAATCTGGCAGTAAAGAAGATGCAAGACCTGCCTCCTGACAAAGCTTAATGCTTGTGTCAGTGCAGTTCATAGAATTGTAGAATCATAGAATGGTTTGGGTTGGAGAGGACCGTAAGATCATCTAGTTCCAACCCCCCTACCATGAGCTGGGACACCACACACTAAACCGTGTCGCCCAAGGCTCTGTCCAGCCTGGCCTTGAACACCGCCAGGGTTGGAGCATTCACAACTTCCTTGGGCAACCTATTCCAGTGCCTCACCACCGTCACTGTGAAGAACTTCTTCCTAGATCTAACCTAAAGTTCCCCTGTTTAAGTTTAAACCCATTACCCCTTGTCCTACCACTAAGGTCCCCAGTGAAGAGTCCCTCCCCATCATCCTTATAAGCCCCCTTCAGATACTGGAAGGCTGCTATGAGGTCTCCACGCAGCTTCTCTTCTCCAGGCTGAACAGCCCCAACTTTCCCAGCCTGTCTTCATACGGGAGGTGCTCCAGTCCTCTAATCATCCTCGTGGCCCTTTTCTGGACTTGCTCCAACAGCTCCATGTCCTTTTTATGTTGAGGACACCAGAACTGTACACAAGTGAGGTCTCACGAGAGCAGAGTAGAAGGGCAGGATCACCTCCTTTGACCTGCTGGTCACACTTCTTTTGACGCAGCCCAAGATATGGTTGTTTTCTGGGCTATGAGTGCACGCTGAAGCTGGCTCATGTCAAGCTTCTCATGAACCAACACCCCCAAGTCCTTCTCTGCAGAGCTGCTCTGAATCTCTTTTCTGCCCAAACTGTAGCAGTTCTAGGAAGTGCTTCTGAGTCAGAAGGCCAGTTCTATTTGAGCTACTTGTAAATATGCTGCTCATAAGCAGAACTGCATGTTGATAAGAGTAAATGAAGTAGAGGTCAGCTTCAAGTATGCACATAGTTATTTACTAATTGTATCTCATGATAACTCAAAGATTTTATATCCTTTTTGTGAGTGAAAGCCTCCTCAAGTATTTTAATGTTCTAGGCTACTGTGAGCCATTCCATTGAACTGCCTACTCAGTTTTGTAGTGCAAGTCTGCTGTACTTACTGACACACTATGAGGTATTGTTTTAACACTATCAAGGCCAAGATATGACTAGCACAATATTAACATTATTAGTTGTATAATACACCTTTCCACACCTACAATTACAAATCCTACCAAGAACAGCTCTACCAGTTTTTCTGGTGCATTAGGTATTGTCTTGCTCTAATAACAAGTCTTGCACAAAGATGCTTTCCAATTTTACCTTAGTAACTTCTGTACTTGCTCAACAGATACATTCTGTATTAGTTAGAGGTTTTAGAAAAGACAAGGAATTTATTACAGGCTAGAGGATGAAGGGATTGAGAGTAGCCCTGAGAGGAAGGACTTGGGGTACTGGTGGATGGAAGATTGGAGATGACCCAGCAGTGTGCGCTTGCAGACCCAAAAGGCCAACTGTATCCTGGGCATCCAAAGGAGCATGGCCAGCAGGTCAAGGGAGGTGGTTCTGCTGCTCTGCTCTGGTGAGACCTCACCTGGAGCACTGTGTCCAGCTCTGGAGTCCTCAGTACAGGAAAGACATGGAACTGTTGAAGAGGGTCCAGAGGTGGCCATAGAAATGACCAAAGGAATGGAGTACCTCTGCTATGAGGAACAGCTAAGAGATTTGGGGTTGTTCAGCCTGGAGAAGACTCCAGGGAGACCTTTCTGCAGCCTTTCAGTTCTTAAAAGGGGCCTATAGGAAAGATGGGGAGATATATTTTAGCAGGGCACTAGGATAAGGGGTGATGGTTTTAAACTAAAAGAGAGGGGGATTCAGGCTGGACATGAGGAAAAAGTTCTTCACAATGAAGGTGATAAATCACTGGCGCAGGTTGCCAAGAGAGGTGGTGGTTGCGCCATCCTTGGAGACATTCAAGGCCAGGCTGGATGTGGTTCTGGGCAACCTGATCTAGTTGAAGATGTCCCTGCTCATTGCAGGGGGGTTGGACTAGATGGAAGGTCCCTTCCAACCCAAACTATTCTATGATTTTGCAGGCTTATTTAATGCTAGTAGCTAGTCAGATCTACAAATGACTGATCTTTCCTGACCCTCCACTTCATACTTAGTCGACTGGACTATTGCCCCCCACCCCCATTATTATGAAACCTTTAACCATATCCCTGAAGTGCAGTTGTCTCATTTCACTTTCCTACTTCCTTAACTCTGTTGCATAATCCATCTGCAATTTAAATAAATGCAGGAGAAACCTTTAACTACAGAGCTGAGTTACCTACGTTACACAAGTAGTACCTCCCCAGTGTTATGCCCATACTGGACTGCCCCCCAAAAGCCCAACAGGGGCACAGGGCCCACTGTGAGGCAAGGGACAGCACATACGGTCTGGCCTACCACTGGCAGGATAACGGTCTGAAGTCCTCAAACAAGGCATGGATCGTATGTGCACATGTACCTCCACCTTTCTCTCTGCTTTCTCCTTTTGGAGCGTACCTTCAGCACAAGCCCTACCCAGGCTGGTGTTCGTGGGGAGCACAAAGCCCTCACCAGCAGGGCAGACATCTTGGAGCGCTGAACCAAAGCCTCTGGTTACCCCGCGGGCTCCGGCTCCTCACGCCCGCATCA
>NW_009944808.1:0-43102 GCF_000696875.1 Nestor notabilis
TGACTGCTGTAGCTGAACCCAGGACACCCAAGCTGTTCTGTGATTCTATGAAATGAGTCTTTCAGTCTATTTGGTGTCTGTGGTCTGATGATCCTGTGGTTTGTTCTTGTGGTGTCCACAATTTCTTGGTGGTTTTACCACAGTACCAACCATAAGTCTTTATTTTCACTGCCAGTTAAAATATAAGACTTGCAGCCCATTGTGACTTAGCCTTTTTGACTCTAACAAGATAAGGGAAAAACTTGCTTTACCAGGAGTTTCTGGAGTGAGATTGGCTAACATTTTTCAGCTCATTAAGATTTTCCAATTGGCAAATACCACAAATGTGAAGGGATGACAGGATCTGCAAACCAAAGAGCAGTGCAAACAAAGGCACTAATAGTCTTTACACAAGGGGGATTGCATTTTGCATAGGAGTATTGTCACAGCAGCAGCAACCAGCACAAAGAGCTGCGCAGGCATAGCAGAGCATGTCCCAGTCCCCATCAACAACCTGAGAGTTCTCCAAGCTCATTTCTCCACATGAAACTCACCACTCTCTATCACAAATGCATGAATAATGCATTGGTTCAGCAATGAAGCTGGCAAGCTGAGTCTCAACAGGATTGGATTGCTTTCTTCTTCCCTTCCAGAGATCAGAAGCATCAAATAAAGCTTTGTGTGAGATACTGATAATAGAAATGGTGGGCAGAAACGATTTGCTCTTCACATGTCACCCTCAGGATGCAGCGTGAAAAATCCCAGCAATAAAAAGCCACCCAGGGGATTTGGGTATCTGAGGGAATGTGGTTCCCTGGATGGAAACCCTGCTAAGAAAGATCTTTACCTGATTGCTTCTTAATCAAAATTAGCCACTGTAAAATTAGCATGTTCTGAATACAATTCATGCCTTTCCTGTCTTCCAGACAATCAGAGAAAACAGAGGTGGAAGGGACTGAGAAAATGCACAGAATCAACTATTCTGTATTATTCCATGATGGATGTTTAGGCTGGGTGTGTGTTTGATGGCAATAAATACCTTTGTTTAGGTAGCTGGCTCTCATCATATGCATCCAGTTCAGGAAGAACTGAACTGCTTGCTTAGCTCATTTGATGTTTGCCAGTGGTGTCATTTACTAGACAGCACTATGTAGATGGTATCATTTAAGTTCTGAAATATGGAGCTGAATCCCACCTCTGGACAACAAGTCTTTAAAATTCACATATAGAATATTCTTCTAGATGCATCTTTTGATGTAAAATGTCAAAGCTTTTTGGAAAGTGATGATTTTGAGAAGATTTCATTATTAAAGCATGACAAACTGAGCATCCTAGAAATAATGTAACAACTCAATTTCTTATTTCAGAAAACCTTGATCATTGCTATTCCTGACTTTAATTGTCTTAACCAGCCCTGTAGGACTCCTGGTGTTAGCTGCTTTAATAGAGTTCTGTTACATGAACCATTTCTTGATCAGCCTGAGCCCTACGTGGGGCTTGGGTTCCTGACCTAAATATGGTCTCCTCACTATGTTACATGACTGGAATGAATAATCAAGGTAGACTGACCACACAGATTACTGATAAATAGATGCTACCGGGTTCTGCAGTTACTAGTTAGGAAGCTGGGAATGAACGGTCACTGAGAGTTCAGACTGCCAGTGATGACCAGCCTGACTTCGAATTACCATTACAGTTAGAAAGCCAATTGCCTATTTAGAATACCAATGTAAGTTCATTTGATTTTATGTTTTAATTTAAAAAGGATAACCAAATCTTAATTTTCAAAAGAGTGGTTTTCTCTATATATAGGTTGAATTTCAGTAATGAAATGAGCTAGAAATATTCCAATGCATCAAAGCAAAATGGAATGTCTTGATTGAGCTAAAACAATTAAGGAATGTTTCAGGCAATTAAATTTTGTGAGAAATGTCAAAAATCGGCTTTGTTTCATTTCAGTGTAACAAATATATTCTGAAGACATCATAATTTTCACAGAATGGAAACTTCAAGTTTCTATGAGCTTCACATTTACTGTTATTGGGTTTTAAACTCCTGTGAAAATGACTTCACATATTTACTCCAATACAGCAACTGTGAAATAAACATATTCCTTACAACTTGTGATTAGTTTGGCTTGTGCTTGAACTTGTCTGATGCCTATTTCCCTTTCCCCTCTTTGTTTTTAATTGTATTTATTATTGGCTTTTAAATTAGTCTTTGAGCTCTGAGCATCTGCTCTCCTTTGGTATGTAAGGGCAGCTCATAGGTCCACACTGATGTGAAATGGAGACTCAAGCATATATATGGCATTTACACAGCCACAAGCACAGAAAGGTGATGCGATGCAGGCAGTGAGGTAGGGGTGTGAAAGCCTTGAAATGGGGCTACTCATCCTGACTTCTCCATCTGCTCCATCTGGGACAGGTCAGAGACCCTTTTAACCACTCCAGGTCTGTGGATTCCCAGCATCTCTCTGCTCTTTGGCTGTAAATCCAAAATGAAGACACTGTTTCTCTTGCAAAAAATGTACAGCTCCAAGTACTGCTGGTTTTCGCTCTGAATCTGATACAGAAAATGAACTTAATTTTGCCTTTAGATTAAGTCTGATGAATTTCAGTACTATGGTATATTATGGAAATCTCGTAACTGTATTATGTTACTGAGTTGGCATTTAATAAACAAGCAAAGTGTGAATCTTCTGATTACTGTTAATCTTTTTCTCCTCCTGTGAATAACAAGTTCTTTATACAAGGACAAAGAAATTCTTACAACAGTGTTAATCACTGAAGGTTGTTAGGAAAGAATCACTGCTGGATGTTCAATAAACTACCTCCTGATTAGGAGCAAAATTAAGTTCAGGGTATGCTGGAGAAGAAATTCCACATGTCCATTAACGTTAAAGAGGGCAGGGCAGAATGTTTTCTGCAGGAAATATAATGCTTGGGTAAGCATTCCTAGCTTTTTGTGAATTAACAGCAAGACTTTAAGGAACTCCTGGTAAAAGCTGTAGGCAACTATTTTGCAGGAGCAAAGAGTAGGATGTTTTTGAGGATATTTGTTTCAAAGACAGGTGATTTTCATAAAGAAATAACCTTAAACTGGAACTGATTCTAACATCTTGTTCTCCAGAAATGTATTTAAGCATACGTTTTGCTCTGAGCATGCAAACATTCTTACTGAAGTCACTGAAAATGACCCTAACGTTAAGCCAAACCAAGCTGAATTGAGTTTCTTCTCTGTTTTAAAAACACGGTTCTTAAGCAGTTAACAGTGCTATTGCTGTAGCTTCTCTTTTGCTAAGACAGACTAATAAACATGACATTTTTAATGTAGAATTTGCATAATGCCTCTGTTAATTTGTTATTTTCATTATGGCAACAGAATGAAAACGACATGTTATGCCCATAAAAAATATACAGCAGTTCTAATCCCTGTAGTCATTATACTGTTAAGTGAATTGCATCTTTTGCATGGTCGTTATTATTATTTATAAAGCCTCTTGATAAGGGCTCAGTGCAATGCAATGGGAAAGTTTCCTGATTTATCAAGGAAAGAATGAAGTGCTAAAATGAAGGAGAAAGTCAAGAGGGAGGAGAATTGGGAGCCAAAACACTAACTGAAGAATATTGCTCCGATGAGGAGTAACGAATGGGCTTGTCTAGAAGTGAGATTTTCTCTAACAGCCATTTGCTCTCTGGCTGTTGCATCTACTAAATTTAACCCAGTTTTGTCAGTTGCCTTGCATACATATGGTAAAGGTTAAACCATTGTCTCATGACATCCCAATGCAAAAGAATTATGCAGCATGAGCATTACAACGAGATAGGAGCAGGTTTTATGCATAGAGAGCTGTGGAGAAAGGTGGCCTAATGCCTACAGTGTTCTCCTACAGGGACACCCATTCAGTTCTCTGCTAGTTCTTGCCTGGCCTTAGAAAAGCCATGTTGTATTCCTACTTGCCATTGATGTCACATAGGTTGTGTGTTTCAAAGGGAATAAAAATGCATAACAGACAACTAAGAAATAACATTCCTGGGTAGAAAATTCATGGTTTCACTTGGGTCTGTATTATCAAGGTCGTGTGTATTATTGTAGTTATATCTGTGTGTCTATGTGTGGATATTTAGCACCATTACTGATGCCCTAAGTTTTAACACAGCTCTGTATGGGGCTGGCAAAAATGATACAGGTTTAATGGAAGGCTCACACCTTCTGAGTGGCAGCTGGAGGCTTGAAACCCAGGGTATTTCAAGACCTCTGTGTAGGCAGCTGATCCATCTCCATGCTCTGCTGAGAGTATTGACTAGATCTTCAGGAGCTATAACGGGTGTCCAGATGCCTTGTGCACATAGCAACACCAACATACTGATACCTGTAACACCTTAGGTGTTATAATCTCAAATTGTGGGTGCAATTCAGTAAACAGAGGAACTAAGTGGCATTTTAGAAACCTTAATGTACCTGAGGCTCTGGTTCAAGGTCAACACACGAAGTACAGAAGCACCATGGCATTTTGGCCCAGGAGCTTACAACGAGGACAGTGATGTTCATGTCATCTCAAATGGTACTGGGCGATTGTGTGAGCAATCAGACTGGATCTTATGGGTCTAGTCTGCTTTTGCTTTGTTATAGTCTTGTCTCTTATTTGGTTAAAAGAAAGAGAGTTGCATGAGTGAAGGATGTTTTGTCTGTGTTCTACAGGGAGAAACTGAGGCAAAGGAAAGTCTAAAATTTGTTAGTACACCCAGCTAGTAAAAATGTCAAAGACTTTAGTGAGTAGCAGTTAGTGTAGCCCTCAGGAAGGGGAGAAAGGCAATATAAAAAGAAAATCTATGTGAAGGATGTGGTCAGTTACCATAATGCGAAGCAAGAGTATTCCTCACCCCTATTTAGGATGAAAAACTGAAAGAAGAGGTATCATCTAGCATAGGAAATATATGATAACAGTAGTACAGCGCAGAAGTTGAAAGAAGGGTGGGAATAATCGTTCTTCATGTTCCTGAGGAGCAGGTCATGGGAAACAAAATTCTGACAATAAGTGTTGAGAAATGCTGGAATAAATTGCCTGAGTTAAATGTGAACTCTGTCCTGGAAGGGTTAATAAATGAGGTGGATAAACATCTGGAAAGAATGACCCTGGGACAGGGAATTAGGTGGCTCTCTGATTTCCAATGTCCTGCCAGCCCTAATTTTTGATAATTCAGTGCTAAATTACCATGACTAGACAGACAGGTAGAGAAGACTACCAGTGACTCTCTTCTTCCTACCCTTCCTTTCCACCCTCTCATGGTTCCTTGGTGCCAAACTTCCATTGGTTTAAGTTCTATCTGCCATTCTATAATGCACGTCACTCCTTCTCCTCTCTCTTCCTCTATAATTCATCCATTCCCACTGTATCTTTATAAATGTCCCTCATCAATAAACATCATCCATGATTACATATCCCTCATAACCTCCTCTGTCTGCTCCCCATCCTGCACAGTCACACAGTGCCTACTGAATAGTGCCATTAGTTACTGAATATTCACAGCAGTGTTGCTGTTGAGGTAACACTTATTTCCTCCTGCACAGCATCAATAGCTGACTTAAGCTCTTTCTGAGAGGGAGAAAAAACCTGAGTCATTCTCTCATCTCATTCCACAGTGAAAACAGTTAAGTACTAGAGCAAGCTATTTCTTTATTGCTTTTGTGCTTCTGTCCCTTTAGCCACCTACACAGCTGCCAGTTGATTTAACACTGCAGGAGACAAGTTGAGATAAATCTTGCTGCAGCGATGTGAGATGCAGACACGTGCTGCCAGGGGTTATCACACTTTCAGGATGGGAAGAAGCAGAGGGAAGCAGATAGCTGGACTTTGGTCATTGAGCTCACAGCTTGACTTATCTTAAAGTGCCCAAAAAGGTGCAGTGGCACAATAAATCTGGGTTGGACTGATCTGTCTGTGGCCTGATGGTGCTGCTCAGATGAGGAACCACTGCATCTAGTATTGAGAAAGGGAATATAGTGGGTGTTACCTATTCTTGCAACCTAACCAGGTCAGAGCACCTTTGTCGGCTTCACCAACAGATATAACCCTTTGGATTCTTCACATGGTGATGATCTTGAAGATAGTAATGCCATAAATAACTTCAGAAAAAAAATGTATCAGAGATCTCAAAACCAGGAAGATTTGAAATAATTGTTTGGGAAGACAGAGATGGCAGGAAGGATTTTGTTAGTGTATTGTGATGGAAAACATCAGTTTTGTATGTTTGAGTTTGTTATGTTGCCTGAAAAGAGGCTGTCAGATGGGCCAGATAGAAGAAGAAGAACCTGCTCTTTCCTTTGGGCTGCTACTGAACCCACTCTTGGCAAAAAAAACAGTTGAACACGTAGTGCAACAGGTTAGGAAATCTCAGCATAGAGCTGGACACCTGCAGACATGCAGACCTCTGAGACATCAAGGGGTGACCAGGAGGTTATGAGAGATCTCAGGGAGGACAAGAACTTGCTAAAGGATGAGTGGGTAGGGTTTGATGCTGCTCAGAAGTTCACTGAGTTTTGCCCTCTTTGCCCAAAAAAGTGGTAAATGTTCCACCCATCGCAGTGTTCAAGGCCAGCTTGGACAGAGCCTTGGGTGACATGGTCTAGTGTGAGGTGCCCCTGCCCATGACAGGGGGTTGGAACTGGATGATCTTAAGGTCCTTTCCAACCCAACCCATTCTGTGATTCTATGATTCTATGACACAGTGTGTAAATGAGTGCTGTGCAGAAACACTTCAATAGATTTCTTGTCTGACAAAGACATAAAGCTTTATAATAACAGTTGTGTCACTACCCAGGGTAAAATACTATTAGCATAGAGGTAGCTGGGCAATGCATGGACATGTGCAAGGAACTGAGTTACCTCAGCTTAACAAGTTATTTCTCATTAGCTGAAGGCTGTTAATGACTGAACGCATGAGCTTCACCTGCAGGGAGTGCAGAGCAAAAGTCTCGACTCAGACAGTTACCAAATGTTTCCCTTCATTTGATGGTGTAGGCCTTAGAAGACCACTGTTGTCAAGAAAGCTTTTGGGTTGGCTCACCCTTAAATAGTTCTCATGGCACGTGTATCAGCAATGTTCCCTGGATCCTGCAATCCTGACCTGAACTGTGGGAATTATATAGAGTATATGACAAGAACAGAAGAATATATGGCACACTGGATAATGCTGATGGGAAAGGTAGGGCTTGTAGTTCTATTAGTTTCTTCTCTTCTGCTTTTCCTTAGGTGGAAGGATCTGTAGAGGGGAAGGATCACTTCCCTTGAACTGCTGGCAATGTTCTTCCTAACATAGCCCTTCTTTGCTGCAAGGGCACGTTGCTGACATGATCTTGGTCAGCTTGTTGTCCCCCAGGATCCCCAGGTCATTCTCTGCAGAGCTGCTTTCCAGAAGTTGCCCCCCAGCATGTACTGGTGCAGGGGGGTTATTCCTCCCCAGGTGCAACAGACCCCTTAATTCTCTCTTGATCCATTCCTCCAGACTGTTGAGGTCCCTCTGAATGGTAGAACACCCATGTGGTGTGCCATATATAACAACCACTGGTATAACAACCACTTCTCCCAGTTCTGTATCATCTGCAAACTTCCTGTGGGTCCACTCTGCTCCACCATCCGTGTCATTAATGGAGATGTTAAAGTGTATTGTGCCAGCATTAATCCCTTGCATACTGATTTCCAGCTGGATTTCGTGCCACTGATCACAACCCTTTGTGCCCAACAATTCAGCTAGTTTTCAGTCCACCTCTGGGTTTACTTATCTAGCCCATTCTTCTTCACTTTGTCTATGAGGATTTTATGGCAGATAGTGTAAAAAGCCTTGCAAGTCCATTTACATCCTAACATACAGAAAAGCCCCTATTTTAATAGTTCCCAAATATTGCATCTGCAGAGAAGAGGAGCTTGCCTTGCCTACAGAGTGCCAATATACTTACATCTGGATAGGTGCCATGACCACTTTGAATCACGGGACTAGTTCTACTGATCTACAAATGCTAATACATCCATAACTACTGGGGTTCTTTTGCTTAGTGTAAATGACCTCCTGTGTTGACATGATTAAATACATCCACTCTTTTTAGACATGTCCACACTGGAAAATGCCTGAACTAGCCTTAATGAAGCAAGTTTAAGTTCCTGAACAAGTCTTTGCATGGCGTTACCCAACCTAGTCTCAGTGAACCCTGGTGAAGCATGATGCTGATGGCATTTTCTCCTGCCGCGAGCACTGGGGTTTGCCAGCATGCCAGCATGTTGTATGCATGACAGCATGCTGTATGCATGATAGCATGTTGTATGCATGACAGCATATTGCATACATGACAGCACTCTCTACGCATGACAGCACGTTAGTAAGTGAATCAGTAAAACAGTGTGCTCCTCTTGACATTCCAGTAAAGCCCTTACACAAGGAGGAGGCACTGATATATTCACAGTGTATCTTCCTCCTCCTCAGGGCTGCTTTAGTATAATTATTTTGACAATAAAAACCCATACAGTTTCCAAGGTGGTTTTTCAAGAGAAGTTGAGGAAGAGGGGACAAGACAGGCTCAGCACATAAATAAGAAAGTGTGGAAGACATTTAAGGTTGATTATCAGTTCCAAAGCAATTTTATGAAGAAAAATACCACCTTAACTGTGTTGTGTATCTGACAACCACCTCCCCTCTGAGTAACTCCATCTATATACTCTCCCTTAATTGCTATAAATGGCCTTTGCACCTTTATTTTCTAAGCTGAGCTTCATGTCTTGCAAAAGCTGGTTGTGTTTCTTTTGCTCATTATATTAACTACTGAGTTGGAAGAATTAATTAGTTGATTACGATAAAGTCTAATTACTGTTTGCAGTTGGATTAATTAACCAAATTCTGAGAGATCCCTTCTACTCCCTAGCTGTTCCAGCATAAACAAGAAGATGCATCCTAAGGGGTAATGACTTGGTAAACTACTTGATAAGCTGCATCTGTAATAAACACCTTTCCAAAACTCAAACATTGGAATTCCGCCCTTGGATGTACTTTGAAAGCTTGTCCTTGAATAGGACAAATAGAACTATGGAAGAGAATATTCACATAATGAATCTGGTGTTCACTTCCAGGAAAAGAATATTACTGGTGCCAGCACAGTTTTTATCCTCTTACTGTATAACCTTGCATGCCTTCCAGGGCATTTCATCTATCCCACCCTATAACCGATGAGTTTAGTGGATCTGCATAAAAATGGGAAAGAGAAGACATGTGCCTGTGTCCAAGCTAGACCCTAAGAGGAATAATAGGCTAAGGAAAGAACAACAAGGGGTAGGATGCTTGGATGTTTCATTTACACAGCTTCCAGCTTTAGTCATGGGACATAATCTGAAGAGTGACCATGTTCTGCATTAGCACAAAATAAGCATAAGCATAATTGTAGGGCTGATTATTTTGGTCATGGCAGGACTAATGGCTTATATGTGTGCATACATGTCTTTGCAGTGTGTAAACAAGATATATAACAATTTGGTTAATATGTTATAAGAGATACCAGAGTATAAAAACTTATTACATACCAGTAAACGAACCAGTGCAAGTGAATGTTCTCAGACACTAGTTTGTGCTTTGGCCTGGGCAATGGACACACTTCAGGGGTTAGCATGGCCAGTGAGCAGGGTAGTTGGATATGATCACACTGTTTGAGAGAGTAAAACAGCTCTTTATTGGCATGGTGATAGAGAACAGTCTGTTGTATGTTTTACTTATCCCTGTAGAAGTAGCCATGTAAACGTAGCTCCAGTAAAAAGCCTTTGCCTTCAAACTGCAGAAAACTTCTTCTTTTCTTACTGCCTTCATTCTCAAATGTATTACAGCATTTTGGGGCATTCATGAATACCTAAGTATCAGCTCCCATGCTGGGTTTATCTCATAACTTTAAACTGCTGAAGGTGTGAGAGGCAGAACGAAGGAAGATAAAACAGCATTTGGTTTCATATCCACAGTTGCATCTCCTACTGCTGAGATAGTCCCCGATGTCAAGGAATAAACTGAACAGGAGAGGAGGCTTCTTAACCTTATCGCTCAGTATTTCTGCACTGTCTGACTGTGCTTTGACACAAGAAATATTTGATATCTGCGTGGTAGAAAAGCAGCATGTGGAAAAGTGGTATTCAGTGTGAGATTAAGGAAACTAAATCTAGAAGCCTATGCACATATGTCTACCTCTACACTGGGTATCTAAGATTTCATCTAGGTCAGTGGATGTTTAATAGACATCTATGGAATCATTCAACTGACTGGGGAGGAGGGACTTGTTTGAATTGTCCACAGGTGGGCAACCAGTGTGGTTTGAGTTATCCTAGAGTGCCTCAGGGCATTCAAGCTTATTTGGAAGCTAAGGCTGAGGATCCATATTCCATATTCTTTTGAAGAACCAGCTGGAGGCACTGCAAACTGTTTTAGAGAATCAGCTAGGGCATTGCAAACATCACTGCTCACCTACACATGAGCAATAAACCCAAGCTGTTGACATCTGGCTAAAGGGAAGCTGAACAGTGCCACTAATACCAGTTGGAGGCTAGACTCCTAGTGCATGTGGTGTTATACACCTTTAAATGTCTTAGTCTCAGCTGGAATCCCATCCAAAATGTTGATTCCTGGAATATGACTTCATTGGGAAATAGATTTTGCTTCTAACTTGAGTTTACTTTGGAATGAGGATTAGGAAACGATGCCCTTGGCTGGGTTTCCAGTTTGCAGCAGCAGCTAGAAGAGTCACAGGAGTATGGTCCATCCAGACTTCCTACTATCACAAATTGCCTCATCTTAGTGAGCTGGAAATGCTTGTAAGATCCTTTGCATGGTGGCTCTCAATGTGGTTGGCCAGTAGATGCAGTGTGAAGGTCCAACTGTGATGGCAGTAAACACACTCTGTTTCCAGGCAGTATAGAATAGAAGAGGGGAAGACCATCTCCAAAAGTGTAACTAAATGCATTAAGTGCACCCTGGTACCCAGAAAAGTCAGATACCAGAATCATAGAATAGTTTGTGTTGGAAGGGCTCTTCAAAGGCTATCTAGTCCAACCACCTGCAATCAGAAAAGACATCTCCAACTAGATCAAGTTGCCCAGATACACATCCAGACTGGCCTTGAATGTCTCCAGGGATGGCTCACTGACCTCCACAGAAGAAGTGTTTTGTGATGTCACCAAAACTGTTCCATCAAAGCACTAATTGTACATGACAAACCAGGATATAGGTAATGACAAAACCAAGTTCTGTTGAGAATGCAATAGCTGACTGCTTTTTTCCACTGTGAAGTTCCTTTTCTACTCTCAACCCCAATAATTTCAGCTCAGCGGTACAAGAATTCAAGGCTTTCCTATAGCTGCTGTTCACATGTTACTTTCTGGCATGCTGGCTTCTTTTCTGATCCGTTTTCTTTATCACCCAGTTCAAATCTGCAAGTAAACCTTCCAGCAACACACTGTGGAGAGAAATGTTGTGAGCTGGATAATACTGTAGATTATAGGATATTCAGAATTATATATATGCAGGATTATAGGATAAGTGAAAGGGCAGTGGAGACATCTGAAAGCAAATACAATGAATTTCATTGTGTTAGGTGAAGGCTCTGAGTCACCACACAGCTGCATATAAAATGCAGTGAAAAGGCAAGAGTTTTGTGGGAAGTTGGATGCAAATGTATGCCAGGAAATAGGAGAACATGAGAGAAACAACTGTAGAATGGTGCTTTGTGAGGTTAATCTAAATCCTGTATAAATCCAATATAAATGTTTAACCAGAATGGTTATTGCCTTTTATATATATGGGATCTGAGATTCAGAGAGGTCAGGGATTAGACCAAAGTCACACAGTGAGTCAGCAGCTGAACTGAGAGTGCCTGGAAGTGAAAGTATGGTCCCTGTGGAAAAAAAACCCAGCTATTTTCCAGACTTCAGTGGAACCAAGGCTTTTCCCTGACACTCTTCTCTCTTCCACTCCTATATTCTGTTTGTCAGACCTTCCTTAAATTGCTCCATCTGGAAAATTCTCACAGGGAGTAAGTATCAACATAATTTACCATTCAGATGAAGAAGGCTGCTTAAATGGATGAGGTAGATGGATATAATTTGAAGTAACTAGTGCTAGCAAAACACTATACAACTGAATCCAAAACCTATCAATAACAGTTTGTAGAGTGTCAGCACCACCAAATCCAAAGCTGAGCCTTTTATCAAGCTTTAAACTCAGCCCACATTGCTCTTCTGATTTGGAGATGTGATTTGTCTAATTTCATTAATTTGCTTTTATGTCATGTTTTGTGAGCTAAAGATGAAGTTTTCCAGAGGAAATTCAAAGTATTGTTAATATTTGTTATTAATAAATACACAATCCTTCCCCAAACTACAATATGTTTCACATGTATAGAAAATGTGTCATTTAATAAAGATCACTGTAATGAAAAATGTCACATAGTCATTTAGAAACAAAAGCTCAGATTCTAAAATCAGGTTGAAATCTCTCCGTTGCTTGAGATCTTTATTTAGCTTGCATTTGGTTAAACACATTGAAGCCCTTTGACATAGCTCTCGAAGGACTGCAGTTGGAGACATCATAGCTAGCTTAGAGACAGAGAGCTCCTGTTTGTGGAGGAGCAAGAGTGGACAAGCTGGGAGGAAGGCTGGCAGCAAGGTGAGCTGGGGCAATCCCCACACCAACAAGGGCTCAGTCCCACAGCACCTGAGCAAGAAGAGGTCTGGTAATCGTCACCAGGACTAACCAAGTATGCAGTGACCTCCAGATGAGTTCATAGAAATGGGGCATGTCCAAGGTCATGCCAGAAATTAAAGCCAGTGAGCTGGGTCAGGTTCAGCGTGGTGCATGGTCAGGCAGGGCAGACCTACAGCAGAGCTCAGGCAGGGACCAAGAACAAGCAACTGAGCTTCAACGTACCTCCCAAGCAAAGGGCTGCTTGCTCCTGTAGATGTGTCTCACACCCTTTCTCACAGCAGTGTAACCCAAGGACACGGAGCCGTGTGCCTCAGAGCTGGCCTTGAAGGCAGGGAAACCTTGGGTGGAGAAGAGTAGGTTGCAGAGCTTCTTGATGCACTCGGGACTGATGCTCAGCAAACACTTCCAGTTAGGTTAGATGAAGCCCATGACAGATGGCTTTCTAAAGCTGCACTTTAGATAGAACATAATCTGTAAGATAAGGTGCAAATAAAAGTCCCTAACTTGACTTCAGCAGCAGAGGAGACCTGAGTGGGGATTCATGCCACCTAACCTTGGTAATCTAAATGACAAGTTCCTTTTCCAAGGCAGGATTCCAAGCTACGTTGCTAGTGAAAACAAAGAGGAGTGATACATCCCATCCCAAGAAAGGTTAAAGATTATATAGGTTTAATGTGCCTTTCCTTTCACTATAGCAGGAGTCATTGATTGAAAAACTTACGTGACATCTGTCCCACCTTCCAGGGCAAGGTGGTCACAGTGGCTGTTTCTGGCCTAAAAATACCTTCTGAATACCTGCTTTGACTCTATGGGTGATTTCAAAACAACTTCAAATCAGGACCGTTCAATTCAATTTGAATGACATGAATGTAGACAGGATTATGCTCTGTACCTCAGTACTTTGCTCTGTTAGTTTCTCCCTGCAGTAGAAGCACTTTGGAAGCAAACATATTGCAACTCAGGCTATTCTTAATCACTTTTGAAAAGCCTCCACTGCCATTGTTTCTTTTGATTGGTCATTTATATACATTTACAACCAGGTATGCATGATGCTTCACAGATGATTGTATTTCTGAATAAAGTTCTAACAAGAATAATTAATATGTAGAATGTTTTTATCCTACAAAATAACACAATGGTTTTTCTTTTGAAAAACTGGCTTTTGATCATATATTATACATAAAAAGAAATCTTTTTTACAAGAAACCCTGTGTTTCGTTTTACAAACAAAACTCTCCCAACATGTAATGTTCTGGTTGAATTAAGAAAAGCAAAGCAGACACAACATTTCTGTAGAACTGCTGAAAAGAAGAAAAGAACCTTTGGTAGAGATTTTTTTTTAATCTTATTGTAGAAATAAAATGAGAAGGAAGGGAAGAAGAACCTTTTGTTAAAGGTTGTCAGTAAAACAGAACTTCTAAGACTACTTTCTTACTCTCTCATTTGCTGTGTGATTTTCTGTTTTAATAATTCTTTACAGGTTCCCTCCTTCAGCATGCACACATTTCTTTGTCCATTCAAATGCAGATCTTCACACCTACTCTTCTAGTATTTAGTACATTCTGGTCATATAGAATATGGGCATTTAATTTATATTACTCTGCAATGTCTTGAGAAATTGTATCTTAAACTGCCTAGGTTAAGATATGTTCACAATGTAATTCTGAGCATAGGTCCCAGATTTCTTGTTCTTCCTAATGCTGTTTACAGCAGCAAAATACAAGTCTACAACTTCCTGACATTCCTAGTTTGCTTCTCTCCTTTCTCGTTGCAGAAGGCTGGGCCAGGGTTACTTAGACCCTTTTCTGCAAGGTAGGAGAATTCAGAATTGACTGTGTTATTGGGATGCAGCTCACATCTTTCTTGGAGGTGTTTGTGCTGCCAAGCATTGGCCAGTGATGATTAGCTGTTGTCTATGGCTTGGCTTAGTTCAGTACCACTTTTTTTAGGACAGTATGTCTATGTTGATACCTCTGCCACTGAAATGAAAGAGATTTCTTCCAACATCTCAATGAAGGCAGGAACCCTCCAAGGGATGATCTTTCACCCTAGGACAGTAGTGACCCAGCTCTCTCATGGCTTATAGGGTAATTTTATTCCTAAAAGATCTGATGACCTGAAAATCAGCTTTTCCCAGAGTGACTCACAGTGAAGCTAAGGAGGTGAGTACCACCCTGTCTGATCAAGATCTGCATCCTGTAACCAGGAGAAGCACCCCAGAACAAACTTCCTACAGATTTTTCTCCAGGGCTGAGAGCACATCCTCCTTTCTGCCTTTCAATGCAAAAGGATTCAGTGCAATCCTTTGCTTGAGATAACAGTTTCACCAAGCAAGAGGGACATGCTGAAACCCAAGCACTTGCAGGCGGTTGGTGTCTTGCTCTCATTGGCACACAGTGCTGACCAAGTCTGATGCTGCTGCTGGCATGGATAAAGGATTACCATGGTGGTCTGAGTGTTAATCACACACCAAAATGTAGCTTGTTGCATAAACATCCACAAGTCTTCGTCACATACAATTAACAGAGAATTACTGTACCTGGCAGATGTTCCAAATGAATGGAGTAATCATTTCCTTTTGTAGAAAGATTGTTCAAATGAAGCAGAATTTGCTGCTTTGACTGAAAAGTATGAAAATATTAACATACTGAAGGGGATAGTTACTAGATACAGGCCAAAAGGTACATTTGGGTCTATATCTCCCTTTCTATTTTAATAGGAATGTTTTCTGCCTGGGAATTTGTATCTTTCTTTGCTTCTAGAAACCATCCTGTTCTGAAAAGAGCTGGTGGCACAGGGGGCAAAGTCAGTTTGCTGAAATGAAAAATGAAGCTAGGCTGGAAGTGGTAGTTTTCAGGACAGGGAAATGATTGTATCATAACTGTGGGGGAAAAAAATATTCAAGGCATAATTTGTATGGACCTACATCTGATACCTTCTGGGGCAACAATATAACAGAATCATGATCAGTAATTGCAAGGCTTCGAGTCAGGCCTGGCTAGGACAGCTTTTGTGAAGCACCTGCAGGGAGTCACAGTGTATTAATACCATTTTCTCCTCTGTAGCTCTTTTGAAAATAAGACATTTGATATAAGAGAAATTCATCTGCATTGCAGGGCTCTTCCCTCTGCCCCCATTCTGCTTTAGCTGTTTGCCACTGGCTGCCAGACACTTTTCTTTAAGTCCCTTAGTGACCGTGAATGGGAACATAGCTGTGTGTGGCTTCAATGTTACCCAAACCCTGAGTTCATTCTCCATCTGTGACACACATTCTGGGTAACATTTATCTCCCTCTGAGCATCCACTGGCCTTTCATCCCTCCTGTATTAAATGCAAATCTTAGGAACAGGGGACTTTCCCACAATATGTGTGCTTGGATGTATGTAATTGCAAACACAGAGCATCCAGCATAATACATCCCCAGTCTTGGCTGGAGCCTCAAGCTGTTGTTGTAGTACAGAAAAAGAGAGGAAAAAGACAAATGTTTGGTTATATAGTCAAATGAACAGAGGCAGAGAAAACCATGACTGAGGATGATGGGTGGAATAATGGGATTGGTTCAATTATGAAAGAGAGGACTGAAAGAACGGACAATTCTCAGTACTCTGACTAGGACAAAAAGATTTCATTCAGTCTTTAGGAAAAGAAAAATCTATTGGGAAGAATAGCAAAAATATGGTAGAGACACTTGGACTATCCATCACTGCCCATTTTTAGCCATGGTTTATCAAATACCTTGAGAAATGGTACAGGTACCTGTAGAGGCTTGACAGCAGATTAAGCCTGTGCACCAACTGCCGAGAGTTAACAGCTTATATTTTAGTATCTTGTTGCTGGTCAGTGAAATATTTATTTCTCAGATGATCCTGCCTCAGTGCAGGAGGATGGCCAGTGTTCCTTAAATTAGCAGAGAAGGACTTAGGTGGTATCACAAGTATTCAGAGGAGTTTATGAAATGTTAAGAAAGGTAATATCAGGTGGAATTGCTCCATCCTTCATGGCAAGGCAGTGAGCCAGCAAAGTGCTGGCTACCTAATTGCTGGCACACCTCACTTTATCAAAGGAAGGATGTTTTCAGCTACAGCTGTTAGTTACAGACACACCTCAGCCCCTACTTTCAGAAGCAAAGATGCTGTTGACATGGGAAAGGAAATAGCGAGGTAGGGGAAGGTATCAGCAGTTGTAGAGCAGAATAACACTGGAGGTCTCTCCTGGCCTTAATTTCTCTAAGCACTACCATGAGCTTTGCACAGAGATTTGCAAAGCCCTGTTTAGAATGGCATGGCTGGGAATATACCCCACTGTGTATCAGATCTGGATCAGAATCTCTCCTGTTCTGATCTGAGTTTAATCTCGTTGCTCAGAAACAGAAAATTCTTCCACTTTTTACAATGAAGTCAAATCCTCCCACTGTCTAAGCACAGTTCTATGGGCCAGGTTCTGATGGATGTGATGATGTGAAAACACGTAGTGGGTTAAGAGACACCTTGTACTATGTCTTTGGTGCAATTCTTCTGCCTTCACATTGATGTTACAGAGAGCAGAGCCTGTATCTTTCCATCTGTTCATCTGTAATAAATCACACAAACCATCTAGCCCAAATTTCTCATTGCTTCTATAGAGATCAAACCTCATGCTACATATACTGCAACACATTGTAGAATTATTTAAAGTTTCTTGAACCTCTGATTCACTAATATTACCTAAAAATTATACATTGAACCAACTGTACCTGTCACTTTCCCGCTCACCCAACACACATAAGGCTGATATATCGTAGCTCCAAATTCATTATATAGCAAATAATTTTATCTTCTTTAAGCTCCATAAAGACCTTCCCTACCAATTAATATTTAACATAAATATTTTAGGAGAAATAAATTAGAAGAGGATCCCAAATAATCTTTTAAGTATTACAAACTACTCCTTATAAGTTTGCATCCAAAGGTAACAAGTGGGTATGAAGGAAACCTGTAGCTCCCCATTAGTGTGAACTGAGATAGATGGCTTCAAAATGACCCCTTGAAAGTCAGTGTGTTTAGTCTAAATTGAATATCCTTAAATGCACTGGGGTTGTTAATTGTTCATGGCAAGGCTGCTAAATATGCAAATTTCTAATTAAAATATAGATTAATCCTCACAAATGAATACCTGCTACCCGCAGAATGATGAGCAAAAGTTTTATGCCAGTAATTAATGTTATCGCCTATTAGCTTTATTTACATAAGTATATAATTTATGCTGCTTTGCTTATTCTGATATGTAGCAATTATCATTATTATTTTGTTATGGCATCGCTTTAAAATAATTACTGTCCTTTTGAACCTTCACTGTATATTTTAGGCTTCTTGGGTTGCCTTTTAGCATGTTAGTAAGTTAATTGAAGATATTTTTCCATTAGTAACTTTATACTTAATTTCATGTGGTAGGAGGAGAGTTGAAGCCTTCCAAACTAAAAAAAGTCAAAACTTGTTATATTCAGAGTCTTTATGGATTAGATAATTATTTACCATTCCCAGCTTTGATTTTTTTTAATAGGGTAGTTGAATAGAATTTAACTGTCTTATTAGAAGATTATAAAATTCTTTCTGGATTAATAAAGCATTATAAATGCATTGGCATTCATTTAGTAGGTATGAATATGTATAATGACATTGTCTGTACTTCAGGCTGGTTTTCTAAGGGAAAATATGACTTTTTGTTCCATTGTGTATATAATGTTACCATGTAATAAATAGTACGAGATGAATTATCAACAGCAGTAGCAACAGAAAGGAAAGACAAACATTATTCATGAATGGGACTGCAACAATTTAAGTTGCAATTCAACAGGTGGTGTTGTTCAGTAAGAAACTCCCTGCCATCAAATGTCAGTACTTGGGTAGCTTTCTAGTTTATATTTGTGAAGTGCCTTTTCCAATCTGCCCTCTGAATGCAGCTGATGGATTAATTTTCTCTCTTCAGGTATGGCTGCTTGGAGAAAGATATTAACCATCATAAATTCATAGCAAAACTGCTCTGCTGACTTGGTTGTGTCTTGTATTCTTCCCAAGGGCCAACTCAATGCCTGTGCTAGATCCTTTCTCTGCAGGGAGCCGTTCCCTAACAACAGATGGGATAAGCAATCATTTGCCTAAGCAAATCAAGAGTGAGAATCCACTTCAGCCTTTCCCGCTGAGACCAATTCCTGCTTTCTGAATGCCACATGCAAAGCAAGTCCTGCCAACTGTCTGCAAGCTGCGATTACAGTCTGGGATTTGTTCCCCCAGCACCATGACTCACGGAGCCTGGCCTATTCCACTGTCCTGCTTACTGATACCATTAACTTTTATGGCATTACAGTGGTAAATGTTTACAACCAGTCTTTGCTGGATTAATCTTTAATGAGGTTTTCACTAAACACAACTGCATGCTTTCTGACCGGAATCTTGAGGTAACCCATGAGGAATTAAAATGCAAATTCACACTGCTCCTGACTTCAATTAGCTTTCTGAGAACAACAAACACTGGTTGAAATGACAATCACTTAATTTGATATCAGCATAGCCCCCACCCCAGAAGGAATCGACCCAGGATAGGACAAATCAATAATGAACTATTCTATGCTGAAAATTGTTCTCCTTCTTTTAGCTTGTGATCGTCTATTTAATGGATAAAGAAATGAAAACGGAACTATTTGAGTTTATTAACAAGTATCCCACAGGGTGTTATATCACAGTGCCTGCTGAGATCTGCAATTAAAGTAAAAAAGGAGTTCATTTCACAACAGGAGTTTGGGGCTTCTTGGTACAGTTTTGTTTGGTTAAGATTGTTTATTGCCTTTGCTATGTACAAGCTTCATTCAAGAGCTGCTGTTATTTTAAAGTTTGCACTTTTAGTTAAACAAATCTTTGGGATTTGGAGAAAGCTTGTAGAAGAGTTCTCGAGGAGCTGGAAAGACCAGGATCACTTCTTAGAGAAGAACTTAGGGTGCAGGTTGCAATAAATAATACTGATCAAGGAGCAAATTCATTGTATCTTCCTCAGCCTTGTTGCACCACCTACTTATACTGCTTGTAAGTTAACATACCACTGGAATATTAACACAATGGTGCTCGTTGACTTTCCTGTCAGGTAACATGTTATGGGACCCCATGCATGTTGGCAGTAAATCTAATTACTTAGAGTGTTATGCTGAACATTGACAGCTAAATTCAATTCACATTCCAGCCTCTCTTGTTCTAGTATGGCTGATGGCACTCTGCTGTAGCCCTCCTTAGCCATCCTAAATAGCCCTACTGGTTCTATTGTTACTGTAGGATTTAGGCATGGACAGCATATTATGGACTTTCTTTTCTCTTTTAGATGTTGACTAGACACTCAGCTGCTAAAAATCACTATAGTTCCGTTGACTGTAATGGAACCATGCCAATTAAACACATTTAAAGAACCGGCAAATTAAACTCCTTGAAATCTACTTTAATGGGCTGTTCTTTTCCATTCTTATTTGTTAATTTTAGCTTTAACATTAATTTCTTATAGAAAGACCAACAATCTTTTAGCCAAGAAATGTAGTGGAGACAGTTGCATGGATTTTTAGATACAATGAAAAAAAGTGCTGCTAGCAACCATTTCATAATAAACATCCAAATAAACGATAAGAAATTCCTTTCTGCTTTGCACGTGGTTTGTGAGACAAGTACGAGACTGCATGGGTCATTGGTCCACCCAGAATGGCAGTTTCTGCTTCCGTAGGGAAGTTTCCCACACAGCTTCAAAATGTGTAAGTCTCATCCTTCGCTGCTGTGCAGAAATCTCTTGAGTTGAATGAAGCAGCTGCTTGAAAGTAATCAGAGGTAATATTAATACTTTAGGAAGCACAATAAATAAGAAAAAAAAATCATAAATCACTGTAAATTTCTGGAGATTTAAGTTACCCAGAAATATCCATCCTTTTGTTGGTTAAAAAGCCACCAAGAGAGGTTTTGTCCTGGGTTCAGCTACAGCAGTCATTTTTTCTCCTTCTTAGTAGCTGGTGCAGTGCTGTGTTTTTGACTTTCAGCCTGGGAACAACGCTGATAACACCGATGGTTTTAGTTGTTGCTCAGTAATGTTTACTCTGACCAAGGACTTTCTCAGTCTCATGCTCTGCCAGAGAGGAGGGGAAGCCGGGAGGAAGCAGAGACAGGACACCTGACCCAAACTGGCCAAAGGGGTATTCCATACCACAGCACGTCATGCCCAGTATAGAAACTGGGGGGAGTTACCCGGAAGGCCCAGATCGCTGCTCGGGTCGGGCTGGGTATCGGTCAGCGGGTGGTGAGCGGTTGTGTCCTCTCCCCTTGTTATTCCTCTTATCATTATTATTGGTAGCAGCAGTGGTTTGTATTATACCTTAGTTACTGGAGTGCTCTTATCTCCCGTCTGGGAGCGGGGGGATGACGAAGGGGGGTAGTGAGCAAGTGGCTGCTTGGTTCAGAGTTACCAGCTGGGCTTAAACCACGCCAGTTTCTTTAAAATCTAAAGAATCTTTAGTATGTTCTTCTACAATAGTTTTACTGCTTATATAGAACATTTCTCCTGGAGATCTCAGAATAAAAATGACCTAAAAATCTACTGCATTTACTAAGGATACACTTTAATTGGTCTGAATGTATTGAGGAAGCTAAGCTGGACTACTGTAAGAGTGATGAGGCGCTGGCACAGGTTGCCCAAAGAAGTGGTGAATGCTCCATCCCTGGCAGTGTTCAAGGCCAGATTGGATGGAGTCTTGGGTGACATGTTCCAGTGTGAGGCATCCCTGACCATGGCAGGGGTTGAAACTAGATGGTCTTAAGGTCCTTTACATTCTATGACTCTATGATTCTATGATTTATGATTATATTCCATTTACATAAAAGCAACATTTCTAATTGTGATAGCTCTCAGAGCACAAGAATGGTCTGTGTTTGCAGAGAAGCAAAGGGTTCTTGCTGAAGTTTAAGCAGGGCTGTGCTCCTTCTGGTGTTTGATGATTTGATGTTAATGAGCTGTTCCATGCTTTGTTAGGAAGATAAACCTCCTTGTTGTTGCCTTACACATTTCTATTCCCCCAAAGGTCTGCATATTAATCTATTAATCTATTTTTTATTAAAAGACAGTATTGTCAAATTATTAATGATACGTATTCATGAAAAAAGTTTTAGATTTTTAAAGGTAGATACTAAGATATTTAGATATTACTTTAAAGATAGGACTTACCTTTTGGATACAGGTTTTATATTTGTGCAGTGCACATGTCCAACCTGGAACTCATTGCTTACATGGTCTTTACATGCAGTGAGGTGATATGGGTGCTTCCAGGCACAGGTCATCATATGTGTTTTAGAAAATAGACATAGGGTGTCTGTCTTCTACACTAAAAAATAAGGTGAATTTGCCCATCCACATGAACCCTCTCCTTGCATGCACAAGTGGAGTCCCTTCAGTATCCTCACACTGTTGTCTGAAGTGCAGCACGTTTATGCATGGATATGAATTCAGTGCAATGTGTAATGATGTAGGAAAACTGGTGGGGGAAGGATGCAGCAGACTTCGCTCATTCAATCACAACTGTTTGATCTGACATTTGGAAGGTAGCAACAGGCAGCACTTAACATTTACAAGGAATTGTCTCCTTGCACTCCTGGGGCATGATGTGCTCATTGCTGTCTGTGTAGGAGGTGTAGCGTGTGGAAAGTGTAATTTGCAGCAAGTATTTACAGTTTCTAAAGGTTTGTTGAATGCCAAGAGATTCTTTCTGCTTTGTTCCTGGAGAGAATTTTTCACTTGCAGAAAGCAAGATTAGCAAAATATATGTAGAGTGAAGCGTGGAGTTGGAAAATCCCTCCTCCAGAATTATGGTTCTAATCTGGTTAACCAGAAAGCACATGAAACCCTATTGGAGTCTGATGGTTTTTGTTGACACAATTTGTACTGAAAACTTCCCTGTTTGACAGTTGTCTACACATAAGACTATTTCTGTGTCTTCTATCTGTCACTGAGACTTAAGTCTTACACGGAACTTTGCTGCTCCACATGAATACAGACAGTGGAATGTCAGTTTGTAGCTTCAATTTCTTCTTATGATTGTTTTTTCTGGAGGTGTCCTCTCCATGTTCCCAACATGGAACAAATGGAGGAGAGAAAGTTAAAGCATTGGGCAACTAGTGTTTCATGGCTGGGTGTCACTATGAGCCAGCTTGACCCAGCAGATGCGTAGCCTGCTTAGCATGACACCACGCCTCACACTATACACGATGCATTGTTGCTATGAATTTCTACATCCCAGTCTTCTATGGCCCTTCAATTACAACCTCTGCATTAGGCCTTTCTACATTTTCTCTTGGTTATTGCAAAAGAGGAAATGCAGTGCTACAAGAACTTGTGGGTGAGGCTGAAAATCCCTCTTGTTGACCCCTGTGAATCTGCTCATAGCTAAATTCCCAGAGGAATTAGATATAGAAAATTGTCTTCTTGGTGTTTCACGAACTAGCAAACAAAAGAGACTTATCTTGCACTTTTCAGGTCGCAGAGGTTGAAGATAAGCACATAAAAATCCTCTGTCAGTGACTTCGGTTACATCAGCCCAGCTCAGAGTGTACAATTCTGAGTAAATGGCAAAGCTGTTCTGAAAAAAATAATGTAAAAAGATTCCTTTAAGCTCTTTCTCCAAAGAGACAGCACATTCCAGCTCATTCCCATACAAGCAACAAAACTCATATTGAGGTACAGAGCCAGCTAGATGAAGAAAGAAACAGCCAAGGCCTCTCTCTCTCTGCTAGTAATGCCCCTGTGGATGCAGCTGTGGATTTGCCTTCATTGCTGCAGTGGTTCACTGCTGACTCATGTGCAGCTTGTTGTCCATCAGGACCCTCAGGTCCATGTCAACAAAGCTCCTCTATGGAACGTTTGCTGTTTCCTGTGTTTTGTTTTAGGAAATTTGCATTCGTTGTAAACAACTTGTAGCTATATTAGTAAACATGTATTTGAAATTTCTTGCCAAAAGTAATGATTTTTAAAGTATCTGCCAAGTCTCATTCCCTTTTCAGCGCTGCATAGTCAATTGGTACTTGAATGGCTGTTCAGCCTTCACACCTAACCTTCCGTTTATAGATGCAAGCAAACAAATGGCCCAATTTCTAGAAAATCTGGGCAACAACAGTTTACTTTTTTTCTCTGGAAACTAAAATCCCCACTCAGCTTACCAGTGGGGATTCAGTGTCACTGAAAGTGCAGCCTCAAACAGCTCTTGAACAGATAACACCCGTCTCCTGATTGAACATACTCTGCTGTTTGATGTATTATTTACTGCCTATGAAACAGTTCAGGCTCTTCAGATGTAGAGTGCTATTGTCATGCAGTGAAAAATGGAAACAGGTCTGGGGGAGGCCATCACAGAACATTTCCCTACTTTTTGTTGAAGTTTCAAATTTCCTGACAGTCTCTGGTTTACTTTCCAAAGATTCCTGGTTTTATTTTGAGCATATGGCAGAAAAACAGCTGAACTGGTTAATAGAGCATTTCTCGTGTCATTAAAACTTAAAAACATGAAATGAACCAAACACCAATGGAGAGAAAAAAGGCTTTGGCAGTTCCCTGCGATTAACCTGGCTGTCATATGAGAGCACAAACCTTCAGCCCAAAGCCAGACTAGACGTTCCTCATACCTGAGCCCTTCCTCCTACTCCAGCTGGTTAGTTGGTATTAGCTGTTTCTAGTGGTGGCCGAAACATGAAGTCATGGATTCCTTACACCCTCTTCCTTGAATGACCACACAACATGTGTACCAGTACGTGAGTGTTGTTTCCATTCCACATAAACCTTTCTAATGTTCCAGAGGTGTAAATTTCCTAGACCCTGATGTGAATCATGAAGATTCACGCTGAAGGAAGTGGATCTCTCTACAGGCGGATTCTATAGAATGAAGGCATCCTCTGCATCTTCCCCCATTACAACACTCAAGGCATTTCATGGCAGAAACATGGTGGTATTTTGCTTGTGTCTGAATCAATGTCCCTATTGTAAGCTGGGGAATAACCAACTGTGTGAGCTGTGCTTCGAATTAAAATCCTTATGCTGCAGAAGAGGACAGTTGTTTTTTCCTCACCCTGTTTGGTTTATCTGTGTGGAGGTTTAACATTATTTACTCTGCCAAAACAAATTACTTTCTGTGGCAGAATTCTTTTTTTTTCCCTTTACAGCCTGGGCATGTAGAAAAAAAGTGGAAAAACAATCAATTCCAGCTGAAAGATGGATCCATCCTCTATTGAATAAACAAAGTTACCATGTATTGGCAAAAAGTTCCCTGCATTGGCTTCTTCATTGGACTCCAGCTGTCAGCTCCAATAAATCAGTATGTTGGGCTTCTACTTAGTCAATGTTTCCAGACAGAAACTAGAGAGCATCATACATTAAAGTGTAATGAATTGTATCAGTAAGTGAGTCTACTCCCAGCATGTGTTAGAATCTATCAATATAACGAAGTGGCTGTCATCCTGATGTATGGATAGACAAGACACTCACCTGATAGATGGGTGCGTCCTTCCCTCCCCAGTGAAAATACCCTGAGCTGGCCGAAGACAAAAGTATCCTCATTTCTTTCCCATGTGGCCTGTGTTTGAGGCATATACATCAAGAGGAGAAGGTTTTGTGGGGAGGAAGAACAGGGCATTTGAGAGAGATTTTACCTATGATGATGAATCAGTTTAACCACCTAAGCAAGATGTTTTGATCACCTAATCTCTGAAGCTTGGAATTCTTCTTCTCACACTGATAAAGCAGGCACTGTTTTTATCAGTTAGTATTTCTGACTGTGATTTAGGCCAGGCTAGATTTGAAATTTAGCCAAATTGCTTTTTTTAGGGGGGATTTTTTAGCATAATACATTAGAATAAATGAGATGAACTGCATATGGTGGGGCTCAGTGACTAGGCAGGGATAACTGTAGAGCAGTCATGTCTCTAGTAGAGTTCTATATTAAGCAGAATGCACATGGTTAGGCAAGATGAGCCCACCATGTCCAGAAGACAAAGTAGGCAAAGAGTCAGAGTGGGAAGAGCAGCAAAGAGGAGGTCAGCATCCAACTTCACTGGTCAACATAAGCAAGAATCAAATGCAGAACTGCTCACTGATGGACTGGTCCTTTACCTGTTACGCCACGCTACCTTTCTGTTAACATTAGTGAACTGGATAGGGAATGTTCACCAACTCTTTGTTTCCTCCCCAAAGTGCCTTTGAACAACTAGTGTTTTAAATGAGCTAGATGAAACTCGTGAATCTCTATCATGAGTCAAACACTAATGGGATTATAGAAACTTGTGTAGATAATTTTTGGCACATGTCCTAGAAGCTGGGCACTGGATGGGAAGAAGTATGTCTTTCTGGTTTCACATTCAAAGTGGATGGCTTCTTAGTGTGACTGGCAAAACCCCTCAGTCTGTTGTTCTAGCACATACTCCCCTGAAACTTGTCAATTGCAGTGAAGCTCTGCAATTGTTTTGATGTAGGATTGGTTATCTCCTGCTTAATCAAATCATGCTTCGTTTTCCTCAGGCTCTGTGCAGGGAGCAGGTGGCACTTTTATGTTCTGCCACAAAAATATTTGGACTCATCATAAGGCGACACTTGGCAAAAGACAATGTAAAATGCTGCTGCAGATGGCCCAGTTGAGCATGACCACAAGAGATGCTCAAATACAGTTTGTTATCTCAGGGCTTTGTGGTACCATACTGGCTGTAGGTTGGAGCCCAGAGATGTAGCCACCTGTTCTTGAGTAAAATTGGCTCCTTTCTCAAGACACTCATTGCCACCTTCTTTAAACATAAAGTAGTGGTAACGCAAGGATGAACCTGAAGGAGAGGACGGCTTGGGTAGAGACTAGTATTCCTGTACACAAAGCAGAATAGGCTGAGGTGCTGATCTTCATGTTGTTTAAGAAAACTGAAGTACAAAACTATCTGGGGGACTTCACTGGTCATTTCTAGGCTTATGACTTATTTTGGTCAAGCCCATTTACTGACCAGGTCAGAAAATACTACAATAGGGAATAAACACTCTTAGCCTGCAACTTGTTTTTGACAGGAAGTAATTTTTGAAGACAAAATTTTAAGGGTGCTTCTTAGGGAGCACCAAATGCACTCTTCAAGAGTGCAAAATTACTTGATGTCCTCTAGCAGATTGCCCCAAAGCTTATTCTGTTAACTAAGAATGCTTTACGCTCAGACTTCACCCTATGCTCAGTGATCCATTTTACCCCAAAGGATCACAGCTGCTGTTTGAATTCTGCACAGAATTCAATTTTCTGATGTCTCCAGGACATGCACCATTAAGTCATTTAGAAATCATAACACAGACCTTGCACTGGCACCAGGAGCCAGTGAAGAGCCAGCTGCAGGATACAAGCACAGTCTAAGCCATGGAGGATTGTACTGTTGCAATAGGTACCAGATGGAGTCTTTGCATCATATTCACATTCAACTTCAGATATGGTAACCTGGGTGTTCCAGTCTCATCTTATAAACACATGGTCCACTATGGTCAAATCTTTGTTTGGTTGATGGGAAACAATATATTTGAAAGCTAAAACCGAAAGGCATTTAGGCAGCTAATACAGGGGAACTATCCTTGATCTGAGTGGTTAAAGAAGACATTTCAGCTTCTCTATAGCCTGATGAAGGAGGGTTGAATGCCTCAGGAGAAGGCAAAGATGACATTTTGTCAATGCTTTTAAACTTTCATCTTTTCTGTCAAGTGTCATCTTCAGTTGCCTGAAAACTCTTCAAGTCAGAGGACTCAGTCCATAAGCATAATTCCCCACTGATGTTCAGATATATAGCTGTAGTAGACATCAGTGGACTGCATCAATTGTTGGCTCAGTTGAGTTCCCCAATGACAGTGTTGATAACCCAATCCCAATCCCTTCCTCCCACTTCACAGAAAACATTTTCCTAGCTGGTCTCAGGGAAACTTCTTGACACTTACCCTGTTAGAGTTAGTGGTTATTCTGCCAAGCTAGTGTTGTGAAAAGCCTTGTTCTGTAGGAGAAGTGAGACTTGACATATGCACCTCGAACTGTCAATGGAATGCCTTTCCACAAGATTTCAATGATCTGCTGCCTTGTGCTGCCATGGAGAAAGGTATCAACTTCAAAAGCTCTTTCTTGTTTCTGTCATTTGACACAGATTAAACAGTTGGTTTTGTTTCATACATTTAATTAATTTTGTCTTTTATTTCTGCTCAAAAAGACAGTTTGTTTATTATTCTTTTTTTTTTAATCTATATTCAGAAAAATTCTACCAATGTTTCATGCTAACAGATTTCATAAACATCTGCTCCTGGACGTCCACCACAGCTGCGTGGTCGTTCTACTTTTAGTCAAATGGAGTTTTCATATTTTCTGGCTGAACATATAAAACTGAATTAAAGAGTTTTGGAGGAGGATGTGAATCAAACATTTGAGATTTTTATTTTAAAGTAGGCTGAGAGAATGAGGAAACTTTCTGGTTTTGAGGCTCCTTCACAAAACCATGGGTAGATTTTGTAATAGGTGGAGCAAAAGAAGACCAACAGCACTCTTGTTCTCCTAGAGTTCTGCTCCTGAAGCCAAGCAGAAGAGTAAAGCAACAGTAAGGGTGAAGCTCACATCCAGATGATTTTGGTGTGAGCTGATAAGCATTAGGGAAGATAGAGAATCTTAAAGGGAAAGGAAAGCACATGAAGGCTTTCCTCATGAATGTGTTCATGAGTGAATTCCTTCTGCTCTTCACAGTCATTTGTCTTAACATGAGCATTTGGTACCTTTTAATATTTTCTGGGATTCCCTCCAGCTGCTGTTTGAGCAGGACTTGGTTCTTTGCAGCTCCTTATCACATCAGACTGGTGCAGCAACTGCAGGTATCTCAAACACACTAGAACATCTGAAATGTTACTAAAAATCCTCTTTTTAGGCAACTGACTGGAGCCTTAGGGGAATGATTCAGTCCGAGTGTCACATAAATGTGGTTATCTATCTCAGTTCTCACCACAGTTAATGGAGATCTAATCAATGCAGTCAGTGGATATCTGGGATAATTTGTCTCACCATGAAGTACCAGTCACTTCTGGAACTGGAAGCAGCAAAGCCCAGTCGGTCAGTGCTAAGAGGAGAACAAGCTTAAGTCTTATGAAACCCAGGGTGCCTATGCTACATTTGCTTATTGTCTTTTTACCCTGGAAATAGCTCAAACTCAAAGAGTGGGATTCAGCTATTTAACTTCAGATAACTTTTGTGAAGATGTTTATGAGTGACCTAATTGTACAGACTCTTTATACCAGCTGGCAAGATAGACCTGATCTAAGGCCAGACCTACCTCATGGATTTTAAATATCTTGGTCAATGTATAGAAGAGGTTAGATGAGTCAGGTCCCAAAAGTGCATCTGTAACTAATTAATACATCCTTTTGGCCAGCTGTAAAATTCCACGGAACTTACAGGATCATTGTAGCTTTGAAACATTTACATCAAATGTGGTTTAAACTGGCCCTAGGGTTTGCCACTGCAGAGCTAATGAGGCTAAAGGAGGGAGCGCAATAGCACAGGCATTGGAAGATGGAAAGGACCCTAAATGTAATCACCAACAGAACTCTACAGAAACACTGCAAGTGAAGCAACCATAAATACATTCAGGCAACAAAGCCAATATGCATTAAAGGTGTAGGTAGTGCTCTTAATTTGTGCCCTCCCTTTTGGTTCCCGATAGGCAGACATATGCATTTAACACCAGATAAAGTCCTTTTAAAGATGGACACAGACTCATAAATCCAAGGAAATACTCTGTGGCTCACAAGGACAATTTCACCTCACCATTTTTTTCCCCATAGAGTTAGAAGAGTGGAAGATGTATTAGACTCTAAACCTACCTTCCAGCTTATGTAATTTAATACGGCATTTAGTGAGCTCAACTCCTTCTAACAACAGGGCAAACATCAACTCTTAAATAAACAGCATTTCTGTGTGGGCTATTTTGCCAAGTGACCCCTCATCAATATCACAAAATGGCAGGACAGGAAAGAATAAAGAGGTCACTTGGTCTATTCTCTTGCACCTGGGCAACAGATAAACAGAGAACATGAGGACCTGAAATGGACAGGTAGAAAGTAGAACAAAACACACCAAAAATTGATTGGAGAAACTGAGAACTTCAAAGCGGTTACATCATTTCCTAGAGGATGATAGGATGTTGTTAATGAAAGTAGGGGAGCAAGAAGGATAAAAACCACCACCTGAGCTATGTTTAGTGATGAATAAATAATGCAACATCAAGATCTCTGTTTTTACGAAACTGTTACAATTTGATTATAGGAAGCAGAAGAGACTTTTGGACACTAAACTGCCTTGTGGAAAATCATGTAAAACAAAGTGAAAATGAAAGTACATCCTACTCAATAGCCCAAAGAAGAGACATGGCCTCGTAAGGCTGAGGATTACTTTTCCCATGCTTTAGAAAGGATTTCACCTGCTAGCAGAACCCTTTCTTCTGCTTCCTTCTTTCCCAGATGCTTTCAAATCCCATAACTTATCTTACAATTAAGCTTTTTGCTTTCTACAGTATGAACTTATTAGAATTCATTAATAGAAATTAATTAATTAACTAATGGTATGAAGAGCCCGGAGATGAGTTTATTATTGTAAATATAAAGAAGTTTTAGGTGTTCCCCTGGTAACCAAAACTTTGTGTTCAAGGAAAAATTTTATTCTACACTTGTAGTTTGTGTATTCAAACCTATTCGCCTGGACTGACAGAAATGCCAAGATGGAGACACTGATCACTTAATTGAGATGTCTGCAGGGGGTGCACATTTGCCCTATGCTCCTTTGAAAGTCAGTAGAGAGAACAAGGGTCCTGCAGAAGATGATTTAGATATTAAGCTGTTTTCTCCCCTACAGGTAACAGGGACAGAAATGGATGCTTGATTTCATTGCTTAGACAGTTGAGTTCTGCTACTAGATCAAGTGAGTCTAAACTTCCAACATGGTGCATTTATTAGGAGAATTGCTACATAACCACTTTTCTATTTTAATTTCAGCTAGAGCTTATTTTATGTTCATGTAAATGAATCTTTATCTAACCCATTTTGTGATCTCCCACAGAAATAGCAGTCACTTCCAAAATAATATATTCATGGCCACCTTGTTATGTTTTGTTTCCTAAAATCCAGCCCATGTGTGGGGTGTGAATTAGTGTATACACACAACTGACAATGAAATTCATGTGGGATGCATTTCTCAAAATGAAGAGCAGAACTGGGCCTCTTTGGCCTAGGGAAATATTTGCAGTAGAAATAAAGTAGGTTAGATGGTAACTGATTCTGAGTGTAGACAAGCTCTTTCAGATGGGCAGAGTTATTCAGGCAGACCTGTAGGAGAAAGAGTAGGCCTGCCTAACCATACACAGAATCACAGAATAGAATAGTTAGGGTTGGAAAGGACCTTAAGATCATCTAGTTCCAACCCCCCTGCCATGGGCAAGGAATGCCAGAATGAAGATGCTAATGAAATATAGAACAAGTCTGTGCATGTTTTTTGCCTCTGAAGGGGACATAGTCTACCTTTCTGAATTGTTACGTGCTTTCCAACACACAATAGCAGATGGTATAACTAGAGAGTTCCCATAACAGCAAATAAGTACGCTGATTCCTTTGATGAATGTTAGATAACGACAGAAGTATCTCATTCTGATGCTGTTCAATATCTAAATGACATTTAATTTTTGTCCACCTTCAGAAAACGTGTTGCTTCTGACAATCAGCCCTGTGCTTTGTATTCAAACAGTCCTCTAGTTAAGCAAACACGTTGGCATAGAGATATAAAGTGCCTATGATGCAATGCTGTGAGCTCATAAACTGACAGCATGGGAACAGAAAAAGAGAGAGGAGGTGCTGAGCCTTAGCATCTTGTGCTCATCATCCACATCTTGTATTAAAAGGTGATTATTGGGTGAATCCTAAAAGCATATGGTTTCTCCAGAAGCAATGAATCAAAGTAGGATAGTTTATGCAGGGAAAGCATTTTAGGTGCTTGTAACCTAAGATGCCTTTTAGAATTTCAGGAATTCAGATGATTTCAGTTTGAGAAATAGTGTTGCTTGATGATGGGTCTCGTCACCCAGGCTTCATGTAGAGAATAAACCACTGTCCTGTGAAGTTGTGGCACTGGTGAGATGCCTTTGGATAGTCCTTCTTTATGGCAGTTATGTACTTTTTTGCTTTCTCATTTTCTGCTGTTGCTAAAGTACTTGGGGAAAGGTTCAGCGGAGCAAGGAGAACCCCAGGGTATTTGTTCCTTAAACCCAGAAGGGGCTGGTACCTCTAATTTCTTTCCATTTCTTTTGTCTGCAGAAACAGATGAGCTGTGATTAATGCTGATGAAAGCATTAATGAGATTATTTCCTCTCCTCCTTCAAAATTATTGACTGGAGCACACAGTTTGAGAAAATCCAATTAAAACTATATCATATGGCTGTATTTCCTTCACCAGCTATATAAACAGATGGATAAGGGGCATCTGATATTCCCCTTCTCTCCATTATTTAGGTTGGAAAGCAACTAGTCAAAGCTGTTCTCATCTCGAGTATCAGTTCTGCTACACTTCGCACGTTTACCTCATTATTTTAACAGGTATGTGTAACAGCACTCTTTTTCTCTTTAACAAGTATCAGGCTTTCAGTTATACTGTGTGCATTCTGGCTGACTTCACCATTAGCAACACTATGCTACCTGTCGAGTTAAGACATGAAGAGTGGGATTGAGGACAACTGATTAGAACCTGTAAATTAAAACATTTTCTCTAGACCATCTGGTTGTGACCTTTTGTTGTTTGAAACCTCCTGCCCTATTCTGTGGGTGGGGTATATTTTAACACGGACAGATTAAAAGAAATATTCCTTTGGAGTTTAGATACCAATTTCCAGTGATCCACGACAATAATAACTCAATCTGTACAGGGCAGTAAACAAGTGACTTTCCTGCAACACAGGACATTCCTAAGAATACTTTTTCAGTTCTTTCTCCACTGCAAGAAGAAAAATGTTTTGCATATAAAGGCAGTGTTCAGTGTGGGTGGGGCAATCTCTGAAGACCTCAATATTAGGGAAATGCTCAGTCCTGCATCTTCCATGTCACACAGAATTTTTTTGTTGCCTCTGAGGAGTAAGATCAGGTCCATGGACACTGTAAGGAAGAAGTTCTTTACTACGAGGGTGCTGAGGCACTGGAACAGGTTGTCCAAAGAAGTGGTAAATGCTCCATCCCTGGCAGTGTTCAAGGCCAGGCTGGAGAGAGCCTTGGGTGTCATGGTTTAGTGTGAGGTGTCCCTGCCCATGGCAGGGGGTTGGAACTAAATGATCTTAAGGTCCTTTCTAACCCTATCTATTCTATGATTCTATCTCCTTATGCATGGCTCTGTCCACAGCAAGTCATCTTTTTCTGAGCAGCTCTACTCCTATCAACACAAACGCTTTAAAACTGCTTGATCAACTATATTTGCTATTTCAGCTAGCTAAGCCAGACTACTTGTAAGAATAGAAAAGGAATCATTCTGCAGGCTGAGCATTATCTCAGGTCAAAGTTACAGTGGTTTAGCTAAGTCTCTTCCATTATAATTTTGACTGTCCAGTCTCCTATTGAGTTTTGCAGGTCTCCAGTTTAGAAGTCACTCATCCATCAGAGTATGTGTACCTCCCTCAGTTTCTTTAAAGCTTTGTTATCCTTGGATGTCTTTCTCACCTTCAGATCTTTCCATCTTAAGTGTGTCCCATCAAAGCTGACAGAACAAAATGTGCATCCATGCTTTGGCAGCCTCAATACTACTTCCAACTGTTGGCAATGGTAAGGTTGCATTGCGAACTAGACAGAATTCAACAAAGGTCTGCATTTTGACTTCAATTTGGCATGTTGTGTAGGTGGGCTGAAGTGAAACGAAAAGCTGCCTTTATAATTATACCAGTTTGATGTAAGGATTGATTAGCAAGCAGAATAATCCCATTTATAATGCTTCCCACTCAGATACTCTTATCCTAATTAAGAATAACCTTACTTATTCTGGTTTACTTCATATTACTTTCTAAATGGTTTAAATAAAACTGGAAGAAGTCAGGCAGGCACTTACACAATTAAACTGGTATCATTAGATCAGTGGAATAAGAAACATTTTCCTACGCAAGCAGCTTTTCAGCCTTTCAAGCTACTCTGGGGCTGTGACATAGACACCTGGGTGCCAAGACTATAAATATAATGATAGTATACACAGTGCTCCATTCAGGACACATCTTTTATTTATTTTCTTCCTCCCAGCCTAAATTGGCATGCCTCATAAGGGATCATCTCCAGTGCCTCTTCCAATGCATATTAATCATGTGGCATTGCAGAGGAAACCACCTCTGCTGTGACAATAGCTTGATTTCTCTCTGAGGGAAAGGGATTGAATCTCAGTGCCTCTCTAATGACATTATTTGTCACTTTTAGGACAGGCAGGTGCATCCTAATGGAATTCAAACACAACATGAGATAAAAAGAAATGAACAGTTGCCCATGTGCTCCTTATAATTACGTATGCAGTGACATAGAAGATACTTTGTCACCTGCCAAAGAGGTAATGACTTCATAACCCTTCACTCAAGATAGGAAAGCCCAGTGAAAAATGGGATGTCCCTTCAAATATTGCAATAACTTATGTAGGATTGATTCTTGGTCCCTTTAAAATGCTATTTTCTTATTCTGGCGTTTTACTTCCTAGTGACATGGCCAATGAAGTGTGTCACATTGCTTCATCTGGTGTAGTGCAGAAGTGCCCAAGTTGGCATTGGGTTGGGTACCATTGCACCATTCAAACTTATTCAGGTATTCACCTCCTGCTTTACAGACCATGGGTGAAGAGGCACGGACAGCACTTTATCACCCTGTCACCCCACCATGTGAGGAGCCAGGACCTTAGACGTCCAGCTTCAGAAAACCATCTGCAGCTGCAAATCCATCCAACCCACCAAAGACCATATCTTTAAAGTCTATATGGGTTGCCTCAGAAGGAGTATGGTGGTTCCTGGGACAACTGGTGAAGACTGACCCATCTCCCCATTGCCTAGGACCGGGAATGCCCTCCTTTGGGCTCTCCGTGGAAACTCACCTACCACAAGAGACAATTTCTTTCATTGTTGCAGCCAAAGGTGTAGTGTTTTCCACGAGGATCCCCTAGGCATGTGTCCCCTGGGCATGTAGGTAGAACATGTGAGGTCACAAAGCCTGATGTGAAAGTGCTGGAGATAGTTCAAAGATAATGGCCATACTTGATAGGATCTGTGTCTGTAGTGGCTGTCTATAGTTGATCCTAGACCTAAATATCTTGTGTGCTACGGGTGGATTTCTTCTTTGGAAAGGGTGGAGAGAGGGCATTAATATGTTCAGTGTGGGCAGGGAGGCTGCCTCTCTACATTCCCAATTCCAATAAACCCAAGATCGTTAAGAGTTTGAATACGACTACCTCATTTTGAAGGATAAGAGTGTTTAACAGTGTGGAGATGAGTATCCCATGCAAGAGAATGATCTTGGGCACATTTAGTTTACTAATACAGTTGTGCCTTGAGGACGTCAGAGTTCTGCAGTGAACTAGGAAGTGAGACAAGCCTTTCTCTTGAATTCTGGAGAGAGTTTAAGCTGTTTTGTTGAAGGTGCAGATTGTGTTTCCTCTGCAACTTCATTCAGGACACGAGACACATAAGACCTCTGAAATACAAGAATACAGCTTGGCAAAGCACACTCAGGTCTGCTGAAGAAAGTGGGTAACTTTTATGCTTTTCAGGATCTTTTGACTGCACAGAGCACAGAAGTGGCAGGAAGGCCAACATCGCTGACATGGGTCCTTGCTTCAGAGTTTCTTACCAGACTCTTAATAATAGTTTGCTGAGCTCAGAAAATAGTTCTGGAAGCAGAATATGACAGGCCTTATCCTAAGTGGAAAAAGGGAGGTATTTTTCTACATGGACAAAAATGAGAAAAGTAAGTATAAATGGCAATTCCTCTCAATAATGAACAGGTTGCAAAACAAGTCTGCCAGTGACAGTAAATGAGGGAAGTGTTACCTTAATTACCTACCAGGAAAGATAGACCGAGAGTGCATTACAGAAAGATTTGCATTTCTAAGGATAAAAATCAGTGAAGCTCTGTTGATGGCACCAATGTCTAATTTTTATCGAGGGAGAGCCCGGCTCCATCAGGTTTTGAGGATACTTTTTAGACTGATCTGCTTTCCTTGTTGAAAAGAGCTCTCAGGCTTTGAAGTGTTCTTTAAAGGATATTTAAGTTCTAAGAAACTTACATGACCATTTCCAGCACAGTAACAAATGTTGGAGCAATGCTTTATTGTGAAGAGTATAGAGTAAACAAGATGGGGATAAAGAAGAGAGGGAGATGTAATTGAAAGATTTCCATTAGGAGCGCAGCTACAGCTGTTGTGCTGCACTGGGATCTCATTTTCTTCTTCTACTTTTTGGGTAAAATATCTTGCCAGACTACATTTCCCATCACACTTTTCAAAGCAGAGCTGCTTTCCTACCATCTGTTTAACAGAACAGGTTTCTGCTCCCAGCTGGAGCCTTGAAATACTTGTTGCTACAGAAATAATAATAAACAATAAGAACAGTGTTATCTTTTCATTCGTTCTTTCTTCCTCTCTCTTTTTTTAATAGAAGATATTAAAGTAGAAAAAGTACTGTGGTGCCTTTATAACAACTTGTCTGTTCCAAAGTACTGTCTGGACTTATACCATAATTATTTCTCAGTGATGTGAATGATGAAGTGAAAACGAAGTAAGTCTTCCTGATATTGGATTCTGTTGGCTCAGGCCATCCTGATGGAGCATCATTGTTTTGAAAGGGGTAGGGAGAGAATTATTTCCTTTTCTGAGTATAACAGACACTACTTTATGTCACTTCTTTAGTGCTTTCACTGAAGATTGGGCAAGTCGTTGTGGTAACCTCTGCTTTTTTCTTCTTTTTGTTAACATTTTTAGGAGTCAAATAAAGTAGAAGTTTTGATGCTGGTTGCATTTGTTGAAAAGTTTGGTAGATTAAACTTTTCTGAAGTTCAGAAGTATACATGCAGAAATATATATACAGTACCATATGGGAGTCACACTGCCAGAAACAAGCTTTTCTCAAAGGGTCTGAACTGGAGAAAAGAAATGTTGTGTTCCTTTAACCAAGAAGTCCAAGTGTCTACATGTCCATGCTTTCAAGATTGCTACAAGTAATTGAATCTGATAGATATCTAAAGAAACATGATGGGTCTTGAGAAGGCAGTTGGAGAAGATGGGCTTGTATCTGCAGGTACCAGATTTTTGCATTTCTTTCCTCAGTCTAATGACCACTCAAGTTGGTGTTCTCAATCATCTGAGCTGTTTTTCTAGCTGCTGCACTGGTCCGCAGCCTTGGAAGTGTATAACAGCAGCGCGAGCATGTATGAATCATATATATGAAGACACCTCCAGGATGCAGGCATGTTTATAAGCAGACAGGCAGCTGAATTATACATAAATACTCTTACAGAAGACTGAAAAGGTACGTGGCATAAGCAAAAATATTGCTGCTGTTTCCCAGGTTTTGTCCTACAGAAAAATCAATCAAATAGAACATGGGAAGATGTGGGATCTAGGATGAGTGCAACCTGAAAGAGATTGGACTTAGAAATGTTGGAAAAGGGAGAAATACTCTTCCCTAGTGGCTAGGACAACCACCTTTAATTAGAATCCATGTTTTTACAGGAGCCAGTCAGTGAAGCCCCCAGAACCAAAAACATTTACTATGAGACTTTACTGGTGAAAACTGGTAATGGTTGTTTCATTATGAAGGCTTCCGGATGGTTTAAGAGGTCCCAGAAAAGTGATGGTCAAAAGGCATTTGTCTATTCTGTCAGGTATTTAGGGATCCCTCAAGATTAAAAAACAAACCAGCAAACAAAAACAAATCAAGAAAAAAACCCTCAAAAGCAGCAGTATAATGACCTTATAAACAGGTAAAATGGAAATATCACTGAAGACCAGAAGAGAAGCTGACCCTTCATTTTCTTATGGTTTTGAAGGCTTGTTGTTGTATTGCTAACCAATAAAACTAGCAGCACCAAGGGTTCAATGGGCATAGAAGAGAAAAATTACTGGTTTTCTGTTTCAAAGCTCATGGTTTTTTACATTTATTATAGTTTTTATTTTAATTTAGATTACTGTTCTCTGTGCTTTAGCCAGGACCTTCTTAGAGTCTGAGATCTGAGGGGATGTCACTGGAATGACTCAAGACATTTTAAAGATGAACTTTTTGTTATATTTTTAATTTTTTGATTGGAAATTCTGATCCAACAAAATCTGGCTCCATGATGGACTTGATTGTGGTTGAGGGAGAGAAAAAATACCCAACTGTTCTTCAGCAGCAAAAACCCTTAATAAATAACCCTTAATAATAAATCTCTACGATGTGGAGACCAAGACTCTTGCACCTCGCTAAGCCTTTGTTAAGCCAGGGGGCTTGAACCTGCATTAATGACCTCATATATCTAATTTTATTCACAGTGGATTTATGTCCCAAGGACAAAAAACACATATATGCACACTTTATGGACAGCAAGACTGCTCTGGTCAAGAGAGGATACCTTTCTGGATTACTATATGAGAATTCAAATAGATTTTGGCATCTCTACTTCCACTGCAAAGAAGAGTGACTGTAAGACAGAATGTCATTAAAGCATGACTGTGTCTGTGCATCATGATGAATGAGCAGTTGAGTATGTCCCCCCCACCTCTGACACAGGCTCAGTCTTAGCCTGAGCTTTTTGTACCCTGAGTAAGATGGAAAGTAGCTTTATTTCTGTGTCGTGCAGCCACACACTCTTTAAACCGATCATTAAGGTAAACTCAAGTGTAAGGATGAAGTTTTACATTCTTTTTTTCCCTGTGTATATAAGGATTTTGCTGGAAGACAGTAAATAAACCAAGGATCACCCTTTAACAGTAGAATTCATGGCACTGACTGAGAGTAACCATTACCAGCTGATTCTAGGGAAAATGCCTCACTGGGTTTTTATGTAATATTGAATATTATAAGTGGTTAAAAATGGACATTATTTGCTAGTTCACTGCAGCTGCATAGTCCTTCACTGACAGACAAGCTTGTCTGATTGGGAAAATAAAGATGCAAAGCAGGATTGAGGAGTGTTAAATAACAAGAATCCCAAAGGGTAAAATAGCATGTAGGCAAAAAACACCTCATCTGAGATGACACAGTAAATCAGGGCATGCTATAGGCATTAGGATGTGCTGAGCATTAGGACAGGCAAGATGTTGCAGAGGATGGGAGTTTAGGGCATACCAATGGCCTAATTGGAAAGACCAGTGAGAAGATAAAGGGGTGACTGATCTTCATTGCAAGTAGATCAGGTTGAATGATTGCAATGGTCTCTTCTGGCCTTGAAATTTCATGTCTCTGTATGGAAGGTTTTCATTTAAATAATTCACAGTTAAAGAGGAAATTCTGAACAATTGCAGGAAGATTTTCAGTACAAGCCCGGTTGGGACTTTGGGGTCTGATCTTCAGTATCTGAGCTCTTGAACTTTCCTGATGAAATCACTAATAAGTTTTTAATTCTAAGCTTCAAGCCTCATTGCAGACAATCATCGATGATATATTCAATTGTAAAATTCACAGAGGGCTTCATGGTTATATAAAGCATTCAATTAAAGAGGAACTGCACCACATGACTGAATCAACTGAATGGAGGCTGAAAATGGATCCAGTTTTGTAGTTTTATTAAAGTATTGTGCATAATGTAGAGACATTTGCTATTAATTTAAAAGGTGAAGCAAATTTTCAGAAAATTGCTTTATGCTCATGAACTAAAAGGAAAATTATAATTATTAGTATGTATTTTTTCAATGAGAATTATTTCCTTGTTTCTTAATATATTTTGAACCATCAGCTACCCAGAATATGACTTTTTTTTTGCTGTGTGTTACTAAGCATTTTGATTTATGAGCTTGCAACTGTTTTGAAATGAAGAACTAGTGTATGTCTTTCATTTGAATGGTGTTCGGACGACAAAAGCATCACTATCGCTATGTCTGTGAGCAAACACACATTTGTTACCTCTGAAAAGTGTGTGTAATCCATACCCCCTGTTACTCTTCTGCCACTCATCTCCAGCTATCCTCACTGTGCTGCTTTTGTGTAGATTACTGCTGGCATCAGCACAGCAGGGTCATGTAGCAGCTTTCAGAAACTTGGTACCTGATAGTGCCATATCTGGTTGTCCTCTACCTGTTCATGACATGCATGTTTAGCCATGGTGAATACACACATATGGAACAGTCCTAGCTCTTTAGCCAGTGTTTTTTACAGCCTGCATCCGTTACATTTGATAGTATGACTTGTACGCTCCACCTAGGTTATGCTGGAAGATTAAAGCTGCAGAGTGTGTGCTCTCACACCTCAGATTACTTGCAGTGCTCAAAAGGTTAAATGCTATTTGCAAGAAGCAAAGAAATAAATCTATATATATGACTGTGTAGAACATCTGAGCAAGATGGATTGCTCAATGTGCTACACGACCAATGGAAAGATGGAAAGAAATATGGTCTTCATTGTAATGATTGTGCTTCTATAGCCTGAGGCATCAAAAACGTCATAGTGTTTATACAGGCTAATAAAATCTTAGCAGTAATTCTCTCCAGCCTCTCCATGCACAAAACCTTTGCTACAGTCTGTCCTCTGAATCACCTCTAAGGAAAAAGAATTAGTTCCCTTTCATTTCTCCTTAGGGAGGGATAAAATCTGCCCTGCTGTGAGGCTCCTAATGTTGGTGGATATCATGTAATCCATGGGTCATTGTGCACGGGAGTTTCTGAAGTGCTTAGGAGCTGTCTATTTAGGGGCAAGTGGGAGTGAAAATAGATTATATCAAAGGTTTCAGATCTAATGAGTACCTGTTTAAAGATCCATCCCTTAATCATTAGCTTAATATTATTTGAAAGCAAAGGCAAATGTCTTCCTAATATATTAATCTGAATATGTGAAGACTCGACTTCAATTTGTCTGATTAAAACTGCCTAACTGGGACTCCTTTCTCATCTGATGGTAGAAGTGAAACACTTCACCTCTCCTGTTCTAAACTAAATAAATGTGAAACTGAAGGAAGTGAATAAATACTGACAAATCTCCTCAATTCCATTCTTACTGGTAAATGGGCAGCTAGAAAAAAGAATCATCAGCTACCATCTGTAGTGAGCCTCTCAAAGCCCTTTGTGCCTGGTTTGCAGATGTGGGTCAGATGGCTGGTCTTGCACATGGGTACTCTTTTGAATTCACAGGGCAAAAGCCAGACCACCATGTTTAGTATCTGGGTGGCTAAATCTGTTCTTTGATATTAAGCACTTCAGCATGAGACCATCTCAGCAGAAGTACCTTCCTCTAGTTTACGAGTTTGCACCTATCCCTCTCCAGTGATGTGTACCTATGATGAGGACTACTGCAAGCCCATAAGCAGGGCAGAGTCCTAGTTAAACATCGAGTTGGTTTAATAATTCAAGTGTTCTATCTATTTTAGCTTAAGAATATCAACATACCATGTAAAATGGGGCCAAGAGCACATATGATACTGATCAGTACTGAACTGGGCTTAGCAGTGTGGGTTTTAGGACATTAAGTGAACTCCTAAGCAATTAAGAGCCAACTACTACTACTGGCAATAGCTGAGTACACAGTCTCATCTGAAGACTGGGTCTGAGAAGTGCTAAGCATCCTCAAGTGATCTCCTGGGTGCCACTGTGAAACAAACCAAGAAAAGTAAATATCAAGAAATGAGGGAGGCCACCAGAAAGAGGAGGGGAGGAGAAGATCTTGTTAGAGTTGGGAGGTGGAATTGCCCAGGTGTGACATAAAGGATGAGATTTGGTCTGATGTACTTGTCTATGTAGTCATAGACCTAGCCACTATAGATAGTAGAGGACACAAGCTTTGTCACCTCTCTGGTCTTTGTACATTTTAGCTCCCAGCCTCGGCACAGCAGCTTTGACTAATGCAGAACAGCATCTTTGTGTCTAATATCTTCTAACCTTTCTACTGCAGCTTAACCTATGAACATAAATTTCTGTATAACATGATACTCTTTTGGCACTCATATAATAATGCAGATCAGATCCCACCTCTCACACCTCTATTTCAGGCTCAGGCCAAGAAAATCTGTATGTATGCATCTTGTATGAGAGGAAAGAGAAAGCAGCTGGGATGTACTCGATGCATGCATGTTCTTGTAGACATGTAATTGGCTGCTGCTTCTGCACTGGGGTGGAGCTGTAAATCAAAGCACAGTTATAAAGGTGAATGCTAATGCTGAGTGACACTCACACCCTGGAGGCTGGTAAGCAATAAATAAAGAGCTTTTCTTTCTCCTTAGATGGTGTTGATGTATAGGCTAATCCCAAGTCTGTAATTCTTCTTTCTATCCTGCCTGTGCTTTTCTCTCTGGCTCCAGATGCTGGCATTTTGTTTATGAGGGTCTTGATGGGGTTTGTTCTGCTCCTGGGAGGACTCATCTGTAATTTGCTGCAGACTGATTTGTGAATCTGCTTAAGCAAAGTTATTCACATCCAGAACTTCTATTAATCCTAGGAAAAAAGAATTTAATTAGGTGCAGTAGTGTTCTCAATGGTTTCATTTGAGACTGGTAGTTTATTTCTTAGTAAGACCACCTAATCATGATAAAAAAACAGATCTTCCTTTATCAACCATGGACACTTTTACTGCAGTCAAAGCATAGTTTTTAATTATTCCTTCACACAAAATTTGTTTTTTAAACAAAGTTGTTTGTTTTTTTGTTTCGTTTTATTTTGTTTTTAATTAAGAAAACCCTCATAGCATTTTGGCCCAAACCCAAAACAATTCAGCATGAGAAGTTTCAGTTGCCGCAATGCACAGATGATGGTTGTAACTTACAACATGTGTGGTGTCTTTTCATGATCTTTGTGGTCTTTTTACATGATTTCAAACTTGCATCCTGAAGGTTAGGGTGCAGTGAGTTAGTTTTCAGATGAGAACCCACTTGCTTCCATGTTACAGTTCCAACAACCTAACAAAAGCAAGGAAAAGTTCATGGAAATGGATCTTTTTTCAGGCATCACGAAATATGAAAACCTAACCTATGGGGGTCATACATTTCCTTTTGACTGTCACTACTTCAAAACATTTAAAAGTCTATTTTCTTTAAGTGATCTATTCCTTAGGGAGAATGTATAATTTATCTGACAACCTCTGTCATTTTGTTTGAGTTCCATGGTCAGCACTTGATTGTATTATCCAGCAATGTAGTACAAGTGATTTTTATATAAATCTTAT